>NC_081149.1:6427193-6648453 GCF_958295425.1 Solea solea | reverse complement strand
TATTATGAAAACGGAAGTGTGTTTATTTTGAATACAAACACATTTCAGTTGCATTCAAACCATTGTCAAAGGTTTATCAGTTCCACACACACACGTTAGCTGTGTCTCAATAGTCAAAGGCTGCGTCCTCCAAGTGTGCATTCGTTGTCCATTTTTGAAGGACACAGCCGTGTACCCTTCAGAATTCTTTGCATGCCAAACTTTCAGCTGTTTCACCAAATAATAACACTATAAAAACCCAAGAAGAAGAGAAAACATGATAAAGTGATCCTTCATTAATAGAACTAATAAAACAAGTAAACTAATCAAATTTGTCCAAAACCAAACTAAAACTGAATAATCTGCAAGTATCAGGACTTCGGTCCGTAGGGGGCAGCATTTAACCACTTGGTTTGCAGCCTGCAGAAATTTATTTGGAGAAGAAGGGGAATTACGTGGTCTGGAGAGTCTCATTTCACACGGCGTCTCATTTCCGTCTCCTTCGGTACACACAGGGTAAACACTTCATGTCCCCGCCGTCCCCGCGCTGCTGCTGTATACACACAAACACTCCCTCCATCCGGTCTGATAGCAAAGCCTGTGTTTCAGATGCAGCATTCAAATATCGCATTATTTTCTTTTGTTCGTCAACACCAAAACTGACGCACAACAACAACAACAACAACAACAACAATAATAATATGTTGCATACTGTAGCTTTAAAATCAAACAAAGATGTCATTCTTCAAACCTAGACCTGCGGCTCCACTCTGCCGTGGCGTTTTAACATCTGAAAACAGTGGCGTTTGCCCGTAATGCATTCGGAAATGATGGCTGTGTCTTCCTTGACATTTTGCACCCTGCTGCTACCTTCACTGACGGGGAGCACACCCTCCTATTTTCCCAGCAGGAGGAGGCCAGATGAGCACTCGAAGGAGGAAAAAGAAAAGGACATGAGGAAAGGAGAAAGTGCTTCCCTGTGCTGTTGTGTTTTTTAACCACAGCTTGTATGTCACTGTACAATCCTTCACAGAGCCTCATACAGTAGAGCAGAGGCTGAGAATAATTGAGGAGCCCACAGCTGCCAGGGCGAGTAAAAATGATGTTGAGTCATTGCACGGGGTCAGAGTGCCAGTGCGTTTAATGGTCACGCTGACGAGATACACTCTCCTAACAGACTCCTCCCTCCTCCTCCTCCTCCCGGCTGCGCGGCTCTCCTCCATCTCTCATCATTGTTTCTGAGGTAAATGCAAACAAAGCGTGACCCATTTGTCAAAGACGACGCATTTTCCCTCTACATCCCCTGAGTCAGAGAGGAGGAAATAGAGCTTGAGGGCGACTGTGCATCCTCGCAGGCTGCCAGACATTATCTCTCCCTCTCTTCTTGTCACCTCACATGTGACTGTGTGGTGCCAGATGTGGCACTAAAACACGTTTTCGTCGTTTTTTTGTTTTTTTAGGCCATTTTCTGCCTCTCTGAAGTCGTCTTCTCCATCTGTGTCTCTGTCGCTCCTCATCTTCTCATGGCCGCCCCAGTGTTTATGTTAGTTATTGACTTGTGTGGCCCGTGTTTGGTCCGTATGTCATGCTCCACGGCTTAATCTAGGATTTTTCTATCTGTCTTTCTCTGTGTTGGTGGTGTGTTGCTCCAATATTTGAGGTGATGCAACATTTGAAGTGGCCCGAGGACTGAATTTAACAACCACCAGCAGTGTGCTTCCCTGCGTGTGTTTGTGTCTGACTGCCTACGGGCACTCTGCTTGTCGAATGAAGGTTTGTAAGTGTAAAAATAAAGTCTGGCAACCCTGTCATTAAATAGATTTCCAGGAGTTGATTTGATTAAAGGGTTTATTGTTACACTTTTCTCCCGTTGGTTTTTAAGGGCAATTTCAATTCCATTTGCACACATACAAAGCGCAAAAAAGGGAAAGAAATACCACAGAGTTCCCTCAGCAGTCTAGGCATATAACAGCATAACTGAGGTATGGTTCAGAGCTCTTCTGGGCCAAATGTAAATTTAATCCTTAGCAAAAAGGAAAGTGGAGTCTTAAATGTGGAGCTGGCGTCTGCTTCACAAACTCAAACTGGGAGCCAGTTCCACGGGGGAGGAGTGATAGCTGAAGGCTCTGCCTTCCCCCCCCATATGACTCTGGAGACTTCACACTGGGTTACTGGCGCATCACATAATAGGGGAATACAGTAAAGTCCTGTCTGGAGGTGTTACATGGACTACAAAAACCCTTCATCCTTGAAGAGGATGTTTCTAATTTTCATAACACAGGTTGCTGAAGAAGGTTGCCGGAGAGACTTGTATTATGTGTGAGTCAGAGGATATGATCTTCCCAAAAATAACTCCAGGGTTCCTTACAATAGGCCTCCAGGCCAAGGTAATGTCAAGTACGATAACTTTTATGACTGGATTTTAAAGTGAATTTCAGCTACTACTTGAAAAACACACTTTTCTTCGACTGGCCACTTTCCAATGTGTGTTCTGGCCTCTGCACTTGCTTTATACCACACTAGATTTGCAAACGTGGACATTGTTGCAGCGTTTTGTCCGAGAGAGTAAACCTTTTAACATATTTGAAGAAAAGCCAAAAAAAACTGGAAAAGCATAATATGGACTCCATTTTAGGACACTTCTGAGGTTTGGCTGCCAGATTAGTTGGATTTGGATTCATGGATGAATTGAGCTGGGTGTCATCTGCATAGCAATGGAACATGACGTGATACTTTATTATAATAATATGTAAAGCAAATGCAGAATTTCTCCTCTTTACACATTATAAATGTGTATTTAATGTTAGAAATTAGACTGATGGATGAAAAACTTAAGTCAAATCTACGTTAACAGTTTTTTGTCAGTGTCAATTTTGCGGTTAGAAACCTAGTTTTAAACACTTTGTGACTTTTTTAATCATTCAGATTTAGCCAGGTTGTTAAGGGGAGACGCAGTCAAGACAAGAAACAGACACACAGGCTTTAAGAAAGCTTACATAAGGTAAACAAGTATCGGTCCTAGTAATCAACCTTGTGGAACTCCAGGACTAAGTTTTCTGTCTGTGGATGAATCATTGTCCACTTGAAAAAGATGGAATCAATCTCATAAATAAAATAGCCTATAGTGTGTGGTTCCTTTAATCAACTAAAGTTAAAAAAAATAAAAAAATATATATATATATATATATATATATGCTAAGACTGGTGGTTTTAAGAAATAAAGGCTCTTTTTTTAAGAGAGTTTAATGACTGTAACTGTGGTACATAGCCTGTTAATTAAGATAAATTGATTAAATCTATGGAAGAGTAGGTTGTTGTAAAGTGGTTTGGTGGGGGGGGGGGGGGGGAGTGTTGACATAAGCACACTCTGTATATAGTTGTGCAATACAGTGGATTACTGCATAAAACTTACACACATACAAGTTTATCTGTATAAATATAGGCATTACAATTGATAGTTTGCAGGAAGAGAGATCTGGCATTACTCATGTATTCTTCTAGATTGGTGATATCTGCTGTAAAGCACGCATACGTGAATTGCACCATGGAGTTTGCCCGCCTCTAATTCACCTCTGTGAGATGACGGACACAGTGAGGCTCAGGAGGATATTTCCAGTGTTGGCACAAAGTGATGCAGTAAATAATAAGTTAGTTCCCCAACTTTGACGACAGCTTTATCAGATTGATACAGTCTGTGATGGAATTCTGCCCCAAACTCTGCGGAGTCCATTACCGTGAATGCAATTGTTACTAAAAAAAATGGTCAGAGCGAAGAGGTTTCTGGGGAAATATTATTACATTTTCAATCCAAGATCGAGGGGCGTGATTGAAACAGTGAGTCGGTTCATTTACATGTCGAGAGAGAGAGAGGCCAGTTGTCAGATTGGTCAGAGGGTGGAAACAGTGTCTGTGGGGTTTTGCACGGTTGACTGCTCTGATAGAAGAAAACTGCAACTCTACCTATCATATTTCTCATAGTTTATGGTCAAGGGACATGTACAATACTTGCTCACGTCTCAGTTTCTGCTTTTTCATCAGCACGTTGTCATGTTGGAAAGTTTCTCTACTGTCAAACATTGAGAAACTAGGAGTCATCTTCTCATTAGGGCCTGGAACACCGACTTGACTCTCAGTTATTTTGTGTTTCCACCAGCAATAGCACCTGGTACCTGGCACTTTGTTTAGTATCTGCTCTGGGGCGATACTATGTGTGATGTTGCCAGTCTGCCGGCCACTGATTGGTCGGAGTGCCGTCACAGGAAGAGACGTCCGACACAAGAATCAAGCCGAACTGTAGATCAGTTAAAAAGACTTAACAATTCTAAAAACGTGGGTTAATCTCCAACAATTACCAGGGAAATGTCTCAAATCTCAGTTTTTAACAGAGGAGTCTGGTGTATTTAGTGACAGCACTGCTGATCGCGAGCGGCATCACAAACCCTGCTGCTGTATTTCAGTCCTGTGACTGTGTGAGTCTGTGCTCCGGTCATGGAGGAAGTACTGAACACATAATTTTAATTAACTCATTCAGTTACACTGAAAACAACTGCTTTACAAGTCACTATTCATAGTGATGACTCCGCCCACGTTGAGGAGGTACTATTTTGTAATGGAAACACAACCTAAACCGTGCCGTGCCGAGGCGAGTCGAGCCGGGACCAGAGGTGGAACAGGGGCTTCACTCTTTCAGTGCACTTTTGAGAACCTTGCCATGCACAAAAATTGACATAGATTTTGCAGCAGTGTCTTCCACAACGTCTCTATTCTGTTTCATCTCATCTTTAGAATCAGAATTTAGCTTTATTGCTCGGGTCAGCGGTGCACATCAAAGGATAGGAGTAGGTCCAGTTGGTCGACGATGATAACCTGCAAAGCCAGTCATTGCACCACCTACTGGCAACTGGAAGTATGCATTTAATAGCAAATATTATTTCATTTACATGAAGCTTTTAGGATACGGTCTACATTTATTTGTTACATATAACTTTAATTCCAGGTCTATGACTGCGTCAGAATCAGACACACTTATACACATTTATGTGCTGCCAGATTCTATCTTCCACTTTTTTCTGTGGCAAAGTTTAATCCTCTGTTCAGTTTCCCTGATCCTCTTCATGGTCGCCATCTGCAGAAACTGCCTTCATGTAATGTTCTCCAAACTGTCAGCGAAACACACATTTCCATAGACGGTGCCTCTGACCTGTGCCAAGGCGGAAACACTTACCGTGTACTCTTTCAATGCAAGGTTGCTTCAATGAAGAACTGTAATATTTCCAAGAAGATTACTGCACCATCAGTTATTGTATTATTATCGTCTTCCTCTGACAACCATGACAGACCTTCTGTTATTGTGCTTTTTCATTCAGTGGTTGTTTGTTTGTTTTTTCCCATGAATTCACTGTAAAACACGCCGGAACTGAAGCTGCAGTGTTCACAGATAGTCTGGAGTTATAGGTAACAGAAGAGGAAGGTGGAGGAAGGAAAGGAAAGAGTAAAAGAGCGGAATTATTGCCGCATAATGGATGCTAAGTGTTGTAAAGCACCAAGCACAGGGTTTGTAAGTCTATAAAAGCGAAAAAGCCGTCGGCCCTCTCATCAAAGCCCCACCCACAAAACACTGAGAAACAAATAAAGAAAAAATACAGATAAGATGAGAGTAGATAAAGTAAATTACAGACCTGAGCTTTTTTTTTCTGCAGGGTGGATTGTCGTGAGCAAATAAATAAAAAAAAGAAAACGCACTGATGAGACCTGAATTTCCAACTTGTCTGCTTTTAAATTATTTAAAAAAAACACAGTTCCTATAAGATGACACCATCTTTCAACCGTGATGTAGCACACGGTGTTTCTTTACACTATAAGCGAGGAGAATTGATATATATGGGGGAGAAAAAAACAACACAGTGATGGAGCAGAGCTGGGAGAGAGGCGAGCTCACCGTTTTCATGGCTACAGTGAATATTAAGCAGGTGCACGGTGAGTGAATGATCATAGATCATCACACAGACAAACCACGGACAGTCTAATTGGATTTCGGGAAGTTGGAGTGAACGAGTTGCTCTATCCGTCTTATCCATCCAGCAAACACCAGAGTCTGTCCTATAGCGGAGCTGGTGGTTTGTTATTGATCGTCATAATGTTGCTCCTGCTGCCGCTGCTGAACTGAAAAGACCATATGCTTCGTGAAATCACCCAGAATGTTGGATCTACATTGGGTCACTCAGAGGGTAAAGCCGCCAGAGCTCGCAGCCTCGGGTTTCAGATGTGATTCTCGCTGATTAATAGACACACAGAAAACCTCTCGCACACTCGAACGCAGTTTACGCCGACATCAACACATCAGCGGGCGCACAGATGGAGACGTGTTAACCCCCCGACACGATGACAAACACAACACAGGCGCCTGAGCCAACACAAACACCTTGTGATACGGCACATGTCTCGCATTTGACAGTCATCCCTCCTAATGAGCGCGTAATCCACTGTTTCTGTGCAAACAAACACATATTTTAGCAGTTTGGTGAAGCGTAATCTCTGCACAGCTACAGCGGATGGCCACAGCTTACATTCCCCCACCTGCTGAGTTTGAGTCTAAAGCCTGTTTCACACCAAAATTAGCAGTTAAACTCCACACGTCATCGTGTTCCACTGGAAATTGCATCGCTAATGAAAAAAAACCCAACAACAACTAAAGAATAAATTAGCATTTTCACGCAGATCATTTGCTTCCACCATTGCCAAACTGAGCCATATCCAATACAAACTCATTGCAGAGTCATTTGACTCAGGAGAACACATGCCCAGTGTTTAAAAAACTCATTTGAAACCTGTTTTAAATTGGTATTTTCACCAGTGGGTGTGGGTTTGGAAGCTGAATGTCACTCATGGAAAAGTGAATTAAGTTTAAACCTGCAGAAATCTTGGACTTTAGGCTAAAAACGTATTGTTCTTGCAGTTAGAATGTCAATTTTTTGGTCAGGTCAGTGTTTAAATGATGAGAGCTCACTGTATTTTCTTAATGTGTCAAAGCCAGTTAGTGTTTCCGTCAGGTCAGACGGTCAAGAGTGCTCTGTTGCCATAGCGATGTATATGCCTAAAAGTCCTCGGCGGGAAACGTGTGAAACCCTTGATGGTCCCCTGACGATGGAATTAAACGTGGCTTTTCACGCCCGCTCTTGTGCCGTCTCACTTTTCTACCTGAGTGTGTAACCACGGCAACTGGGGCAAGGACAGCTCAGGTTTTTTAGTCAGGGTTTCAGAAGAGGAGGCTCCCGCCAGTCGGTGCCTTATCTCCGTGCCTATAGAGCAGTAATTCGGGAAAACATCATCAATCATCATCTGGAATCCTGAATGAAGTGCTCGGGTGTCTGCTCGTTGTTCCTGAATCAAAAGGTGGAGCGGATCGCTGCCCTCCAAAGACTCACAGAGACATAAAGGCTTGTATCGCAAATACGGAGAGACGGCACATCTTGTAAAAGTCCAGTGTGTAGCGTTAAGTAAGTTTATTAGCGGGAATCGTATATGACCCATGAGTATGTCCGTATAAGTGTATGATCACTATAAATTGTTACATTTTGTGGACTTTGGAAGACGTCTTTTACGAGTGCTTGAGACAAGGGGCCTTGGTTTTTATGAAGGACACCGTCTTGTTCTTCTGACATGTTTCTGCAGCAGCCTGTGAACGTATGTGTGTTATACGCTTTGAGGTGGAAGCTCACGTCGCAAATGAAAAAAAAACCTGATACACAGACCAGGGATGAGCTGACTCTATATTGTGGTGGTGCTAGTTCAAAATGAAGGAAGGAAATGAAAAAGTAAAGTCCAATATGATCAGGGTATCCTGGGTATCACATAAGTATATACTTCTATAGGCACAGCCTGTACAGACGGACGTGTCATGTGGTCAAAATGTAAGGGATGCACATGTGACTTCTTTTTATTCATCATAAAAATAGAAATTGGACATGAGGGTTGAAACATGTCAAAAAAAACATAGAATATAGAATACTGTTAAAAAAAGAAAAAAATGTATTTGCTAAATGTGACATAATAATTAAAAATGTGCATTTTATGTGTCAATTATGTGAAAATAAGTCATATTGAAGTGGAAATTCTGTGTAAACTTAATTTTGCTATACAGCTATCAAATTTACTCGAGTCAACTCTACTGGGTTTCTTTTGCTTTTCCATTAGGGATAGTACCTGGTGCTTTTTTTAAAGGTTCCAAATGAGCTGCTTGAGTGCTGAGTAGCCACATGAAGATCCCAGGTTTGTACCAGCATCCCTCACAAAGTTAGTGGTTCGAAAAGTCAAGTTTGAGCTAAAAATGACAAAGTGCGAGTTAGTCAAATCCATCCCGCAGAACCCTGCAACTCTCATCATTAGATGTCACTAATTCTTAGAAAGTGGATCTTTTGAGTGACGCTAGTTTCAGCCGCTTCACCCTCCGTTATTCTTCTCCTTCCTCCCAGAACGTGCAGCACAAAGATCCACCCAGCGCTGAGCTCTGTTTGTGTTTAATTGGATTAAAAGATGATGCATCATTGCACGTGTGTGTGTGGGGGGGACACAAGAGGGAACCAAAGTCTGCGTTGCCTGTGGCGATAGAAACCAGCAGCTATTTGTTGTTGACATTTTTCTCTGCTGTTGTGGTTTTTTTTTGTTGTTTTTTTTTTTGCTCCATTGAAACAGTGACAGCTTCATGTTTTTTCATGCATTCAGGCCTTTTTTTTTTTTACTCTTCCCTGGCATCTTGTCTGTGGTGTAAAGTTCTTGAGCATCACAGGATTTCACTCTCCACTGCCACATTCTCAAGTGTGTGTGTGTGTGTGTGTGGAGTCTAGTCTCTGAAGTGCTGCAGGGAGAGCTTTGATGTGCTGCTCGTCAGTCTAAGGATAGGACCAGGTTGTCTCCATTAGGGACATGCCGGTATATGCTGTCTCCTGCTATATTGTAAACAACCTGCAGCACCACGTATGCATCCTCACTCCCAAAAAAGCTGCGCCAGGACTGCTAAAGGTAAGATTAAAGTGGTCCTGCAGTAATTCAGGAAATGAAGTAAGGAAGGAAAACTACCTCTCTCCATTTGTGTTCCACTGAAGAATAGATGAGAGGCGGCATCCTGTTTGTACCTTTTACTGATGACACGGTCCTGGTACGGGTGTCAAAGTGTCAGTGACCAACTGAAAACATGATTTGCACTTTGACTAAAAGCTGCCGTGTTGCTTTTTCTTTGTTTGTTTTTGTCCATTAAACAGAGAATTAAGCACTTTTACAGTATTTAGGATCATTCAAAGCACTTTACACTACAGTTCTTTCATTCACCCTTTCACACAATGTAATGTAACACTTTTTTTTCCATCACACCAACCTAAACCCCTAAGGTGTCGAAGGTGACTCCTCTACCACTGATCCACATTGATCTTATGAGACTTCTTCATTATACAGTTCTAGTGCTACTCAGCTCAACTCTACTCAGTTCTCTTCTTGGTTTTCCATCAGTGTTAGTACCTCGTACTTGCTCCTTTTATTTTAGTACCTGCTCTGATGAGGTTCCAGAGTCATGAGCGCGACGTCCGACACAAGAATCAAACCCACCATTTTTTAACCCTTAGTGCTCATGCGGCACGGATTTGTGCCGCAGGTGCACCCATGCCAATTTGCAGTGTGAATAACACACACCTCCTTATATGGACATCCGGAGGTCGTGTGTTTATAGGTCTCATATTCAGGCCTTAAAAAATGTTGTAAAAGCTTTTTTTCGTCTTCTTATTTATTGTTGAGTCAAAAGTTATGATTCATTTTATATCACATTTTTGGTAGTGATATAAAGAAGCGATAATTCTGCAGTTTTTTTCTAAATAGAAAACGAGCCAAGTGGACTCCAAATTTCACCAATGCAATCATAATTTAAACCTGTTAAGTACTTTTTGCCCAGGTGTGTTTATATAGTTGGTGAAAATGAAAGAAATTTTCCATCTGGTTGCCTAGGTTGTGCAACCCTTTATTGCACATTCCTGTAGCCTCTGTATATCCTGTACGTTAAAACATAGTAACGTAAAAAAGTAGCAAAAATGACCTGTGTTCTCAGGGTTAAAAACAGGCAAGAGCGTTGCAGCGTTCCTCCATTTGTTTGTGTGTTTGCGTGTTTGCGTGGCGTCTAAAACGACGTCAGGGCCATGCTACGACGACACCGTCGACGCTCAGGAGGCTCTATGAAGTGATGCAGAGTCGAGTAAAGCTGAGTAGTGCTCGCACTATATGATGGAAAAGGCCCACATCCTGTTGAAAAGTGGATGTCGCCTTCAGGTTTGACAATTGAGGCTTCCCTGGAAGTAACAATACATTGAATAGCCACCAGGGGGAGACTCCACTGGTTGTAAAAAGTGAATCGCTACAGCATTTCTCCAAAAGAATATGATGTTAATTTGATGAATTATGTTTCCATTTAGGGGAAAATAGACAATGAAGAGTGGATAGATGATATGAGTGGACATCAGTGTGATTGACAGCCAGTATCGTCCAATAGGAGCCTGGTTGCAGGTGAGGTCTTGGAGGAGGAGCGTGGGATCTTGTAAACAGGCCTGGAAACATGCACCTATCTCTCTGAGGACACAGAATGTGGAAAGTGTGGGGAGGCATTCAAAATTGAGGCTTCAAGAAAGGTACAAAGAAATTACGAAAAGCATAAAGCCTAACATAGCTGCCGCTAATGCAACTCTTTTATTACAACCCACATAAAGCACCTTTTGTTAACACTCAGTTCTGCCAGTACTTTATCTTCCAGCAGCCGTTTGGGCTGAAAATTCCCAGCATAGCTGTCTCAGGTTGATATCTCCCAGCACGTGTGCTTGTTCCGACCGCATTCTTACACTTTTATAGGAGCAGTTTTGTTTTTTTTTTTGCAAAAGATGAGACCGTGATAGAGACAGAGCGGGGAGAGCGGAAGGAGATAAAGCATGGGAGACACTGGTGGGATGAAAAAGAATGCTTTTACATAATTAAGCAGATAGAAGTGATTACAGCAGCTTATCCACAGAGCGCGAACTGTTCACTTTCAGCCTCATTATGAAGTTAAAGACTCCAAACTGTCGCTGATGGCTTAATTACAGTTCCACAGTGGAACAAATGTTTCAGAGCCATTACTGCAGTTCACAAACTTGTTTTTTTTTGCTTCGTGGAAACACATGCAGTCATCATCAGAGAAGGTGCTGCCATTCTTCCTCACTCCCTTCACATTTTTCCTGTTTCCATGCCTTTGTCCTCCTCCAGTGATGATCAGACACCACTTTCTTATTTGCCGCTGAATACCGCAGACTCGTTTTTGTTCTTTCTTCACTGCTCGTCTTCAACCGGCCTCTCTAAATCCTCTCTAAGGCCTCCTCCTGTCCTCTGTGCTGGTAGCTGTGTGGTGTTTGGAGGCTGTGGTTGTCCCTCCAGGCTCCACAGAGGCAGGGCCAGCGGGCAGAAGAGTGTGTACTCAGCATTTTCTCAGGAGTTAGTGTCTGAGGCCAGGCACAGGAGCTTTTATTCTCCACTCTGCTTCTGCATTATTGAATCAGGCGCACCGCCTTAAACCTCCAACTGGACTCAGACGAGGAGACAACATGCAGATTTGATAAAAAACAATAAATTGTATAGTGGAACAGTGGCGGGAAGAAGAGCAAGAGGCAAAATGACACTAGCAGGGGTGGATCCAGCAGAGACACAGCGATGAATATCTTTACCTCAGCCATTTCGCCCACCTGGGCATAGGTGTGTTATACAGATTTCACTTTGGCTGCTTTATTTACAATGCCACAGACTTATATGTATATATATGTATGTATATATATATATATATATATATATGTATATATATATATTTATATACATAAATATATATGTTATATGACTGTAATTTGTCCCAAAGATCAATTCAATTACAAGAGTCCCAAGACTATGCATGCATATAAGTTACATATAATTTAGTTCCATATTAAAAAAAACAGCTTTTCTGACTTGTTTCTAGACATGTATTAGGACCAGGAGAAGACCTGGGACACATACATTTCCTTTCACTCTTATATACGGGACACACACACAGATACCACACACACACAGATACCACACACACACACACACACACACACACACACACACACACACACTCCTTCCCCTGAAGGCCTTCATTAGATAAAAAGGAAAACAGCTCTTTCCAGAACTACAGTGCAATTATTCAGTGTAGTCAAGCATGTCTCTGTGTGACAAAGCAAATTGCTTTTTTTTCGGTTTGCTGTTCCTAATACAGATAGGCCTTTCAAAAATCTGAGGGGAAGCTCCGCGCCACTGCTCCCAACGCTGCAAGAGATACCGCCACTTATTTACCCCCAGTGTGTGAGCTCGTGTTTACAGATGACTCTTTGCATGCCCGTGTGTGCTGTGCATTTGTTTACAGAGAGCAGCGCAGGGCTGTACATTGTGCCGTGTGACAATCAATCTTCTTTTTTTTGTTGTTTTGGTTCCTTAATGCATGGCAGTAAAAAATGCTTTGGCTTGATTGATAGAGGTCCAGCGTGATGCCGCGTGTTTATGGTCCATGTAAAAGAGCTCGACGCCCCTGACTGTGCAGTGCTTGGATAATTGTGCAGGCAGGCACCCAGAGAAACAGCTGAGGAGGCACCATGGACCAGGTCCTCCTCACCTTCAAGGCTCTAAATAATCCAGCACCTACATTCATCTCCACCTTCCTTCATATATATATTCTCCCACCCAGACTCTCTGATCTTCCTCCTTCATCTTCCTCTGTACTCGTCCTGCTTGCTCAACGCCAGTAGGGTCCAGAGCTTGTAGCAGAGAAGCTCCTCATCCCTGGAACCCAACCCTGATCACCAAGATACAATTGATGCAATTACATTGTTGGTTTTATTTGCTATATTTGTAAGGTGACCTTCAGTGTCTTGAAAGGTGTTATTATTAGTAGTAGTTGTTGTTGTTGTTGTTGTTGTTGTTGTAGTAAAGCTGTAAGCAGAAAAACTGGTTGAATCTTATCTGCAGGTCAGGAGGGAGGAGCTCAAGACGGAGATCAGACCACATCAGCAAATGCAATTTAAATTCCATAAATAACCCGAGTCAATCAGCGCATCTTTGACTGCTCCGCCCATATTGATGAGTTCAGTTGCTCCGCCCACAACTGTCTTCTTGGTAAGACAGAAAAATAAGGCTTTTTCTAATTCAATACATGGACATGCTTTAACCACTTCCTGTGGTCTTCCTCGGAAGGTCACGTGATGTTACATGTGAGATCCCTCATCCAGGTCGGTGGTTCTCGGGGCCTGTTTCCAGATCTCGGTCTCCTCCCTGATCCAGCGCTGCTGTTTGTTACTGTCAGAGAGGATGACTTTGACCTTTTGGCCCGGTCCATGATGTGATTTTCTCTTTTTGCAGAGGTCGGATGTGGCTGATTTCACTGCAAAAGGGACCACTTCCTGTGGGTAAGGTAATAAAGTAATCAAAAAAAACCCTATTTTTTATTTCTTAAATTAAGTTCTTAAGTTCAATTGCTGTTGTTGTCCGACTCTCTTTCAGACACATTTCCCTGTTTTGTAGGTGGCTTTGCGGTGTGGGCAGTTGTTACCAAAGCGAGCCTTTCCATTGAAGGCACTTGTACAGAGAGGCGCCCTTTCACTCTGAGCTGCCCTGTGATTGGCTAGGTCTCTCACCACTGGCCTGAAGGCTGGTTCCTGAGGCGCAGGAGTCTTATCATTTTATTTACATCGTCCTGAAAGTTTATGGTGGGGATTATTGGTGGAAAATATGTTGCCTTCTCTTTATGGAAGGAAATTTTATTTACAAAAGCACTTTTCATGTACACACACAAACAGTACAGTGGATCCAAGGTGAAATATTACACAGAGACACAACTGAAAGAAATCAATAAAGTAAAAAAGAAAAAAGGAAAGACAATCCATAACTTAAAGTATTTAAAGAGGTGACTGGAGTAAAAAGAAATGAAAATACTCTTTTTAGTCAGTCCAAAAGGTTTACGTTGAAGAAAGTACCAGCTGTGTTTATTCATAATGTTTTACAGATAGTTTCATATATCAGATTCAAAGATTTTGAAAGTCAAGATAGTTGATCATGTGAGGTGAGGTCATTTGTATAAAAATGGCCACTTTCTCACATCTGGCAGATCATTTTGCCTCCTACATGTGTGAGAGTGAGTGAAGGAGCCGTTCATGGTCACTGACTACCTATTTATCTCGTCCCTGCTTCCTCCAGTTGGGTCCTAATCAATATCCAGGGACTCGGAGACAGAGGACAAGTCATCTGGAGAAGGGAGAGCGAGTCACGCGGGGAACGAGAGCACAAGGACGGAGCGGAGCGCCGAGATTTATTTGTGCCGCCTGTCGCTTTGTGGCCACACATGCGGAGACAAATGCTTATGGGAAGACTCAGGAATCTCCTCTGTGATTTCAGAGCGTCCTCAATTGATTTTGTAATGATTTTCATTTCTGTACAATATTGATTAGCTGTATATTAGTCCGAGGTAATCTTAGTTTATGATGACACATACAGCTTTTCAGAATTGGCAAACAGAGTTATAAATGGCTGGCAGTTATTGGTAAGCATAATGTCGTATTTTCTTCGCCACACATTACTCACTGTGACGTTATCCAGGAAATAACCTGGGGCCCAAAGCAGTGTCATAAAACAGAAGGTCTGAGGTCTGTGTGGCCAGTCGTACTCCATCCTGCACCCACCTTAACAACGTAGCCTCACCACAGAGCTGCAGCTGGATGTGCTTAACAATATCACATAATTCCTAAATATTTAAATTCATAAATCCAAATTTTTAGGTCCAAGCATTTTTTTCCTTTTTTTTTAAAGAGACAGGGAGAACATTTTACCTAAAACTGAGTAACATCCAATGTCTCAAACTAATTTTTCAGTTGAGTTTGAAAAATACATTCACGTTTATTTGTGAATGTATTTTTGTGTGAATATCTTGTTAATTCGGGAAAAACAGCTGAAATTATTATTTTTTGAAAAAACAGATACAGTTCATGCATCATATACTGTACATCTTGTTCATTTAGTTTTTTTAGAGTTTTTTTTAATGAAACAATACAGAAAAATAGAGCAGAAAGTTATTTTTGTAAAAAATTATCTCAATAATACAGAAAAAAAACAGAAGAAAAACAGAAATGTGTTGGTTTCTATGAAACAATATCTTGTTGAGTCAGAAACACATTTTTTTTAAATGTGGTAAATCTGATAAATGCAATATGCATTGTGTACATTATGGCCCATAAATTACAGACTAACACCATGAAATGAAGGTTAAAAGGGAATCGACATAAATCATCAATACATTTTACAATGATAATGACACGTTTAAGCAAAAAAGTACCAGCTTTTTTTATTTATTAGTTTAGTGGGGAGGGCTGCAGCAGGATTAGCTATCAGCTCATTTTCATCATTGTGAACTACGTATTATCGTAAAACTGTCAAGTTGTCAATTGTCAGTGCACTATGGATTTTTGGGGCAGGTCACGTTGGGAAGGTTCCAATCCTTGGAAGCTTCGTTGCTGGGAACTGGAATGTCACATTTGGAGGAGACAGCCGAGTTGTGACCACTAAATTGAGCCACGGCTAAAACTGCCAAAGATGACTGCTGCTCCATGCTCATTGTGGATCATGTCTGAGGGAAGGGGAGAAGGGAGGAGAAGCTTTTAACTCCTCCTGGCTCCGAACACAATATTGATCGTCATCTGCTGTCGTCCCACCATCGAGGGCTCCACAGACGGCTCGAAGCAACACTTCATGTCCTGACACCTATGAATCCGGCTGTTTGCTATGCTGTTGCCATGGCGACGCGTTGTCATGCCGACAAGCTAGTCAATATGTAATGTGAAAACACAGGGGGATAAAACGGGAGGATCAGGCCACAAGTTTGCTGTGGAGGCATGGGTTTGAAAATCAGTCACCTCTCAGGCTGCGGGTCCAGACATGGACGGAAGACACGTTGGTTGGATCAAGATGAAAGGCAGAAAGAGACAGAGGGAGAAAGAGAGAGGGAGAGCGAGAGAGAGACAAAAGTGGGAAATGCTGTAAATGAAGAGGGTGACACTTAATGAGGAAATGTAAGCGAAAGAAAGAGAGAAGAGTGTGATTTCATGCTCTGATTCCACTGAGCATTTTCTGTTTTCTACAACCAGTCTGAAGAACTCTGCATGGCCACTTCAGGAATACTTGTGATTTATGCCCATCAGTGCTGTCCATATGTGTGCAGAATATCTGATCAACTCCACTGATGTAGCCCGACACCTGCTCGGAAAATGATAGCTGGTGGAGGGAGGCAGGGAAAGAGGAATGGAGAGGAGATGATAAAAAAAAAAAAACAAGGCATGGGGAGTATAAATTAGAAAAAAAGAAGAAGCAATGGATGTGATAGAATTAAGATGAATCATGAAGAGGAAGCAGGGGAATAGTATGAATGTAACACTAGCTTGTTCAATGATTACTTACTGTGTCTTGGATCTCACTTAAGTAAACTAATACCACATTCCCACTGGTTTTGGAATGTGTTTAATCGCCATTCACCCTTTAGTCGAACAACTCTTCAACACAGCTTTGGCTGCTATCAGGTTAAGTGGGCGTGTAAGACCATGGATGCCAAATTTAGTGATATAAATATAGCCTAGCAGTTGGGTATTAATGTTTGTAGTGAACTTTGCTTCATAAAACTTGGGACAATTATTTATTTCATCACTTGGATCCTCTGAACGACAAAAGCAAAAGAAGCAAAATGGTAACATTAAGCTCTATGGTGTTGTTGTTGTTTTTCCTATGACTCGTTTTGTTTTATGACTCGTCCGTGACATCACGTCATGCTTGGGTGACGCAGGGGTGAGAGAAAAATACCACAGGGCACAACAACTACCGGCAATCCATCTAGTGCCGGTCACAGGTCTGGATAAATGGAAAGGTTCCGTCAGGAAGAGCATCCAACATAAACAATCTCTGTCAAAATCAAATATGTGGATCATCCGCTGTGGCAACCCCTAAAGAGAGAGAAGCCAAAAGAAAAAACTGAATTTCAGTTGTGTAACTGGAACAGTTGTTCAAGTATGTAAGACATTTAAAAAAAAGTACTGCCAGCAACAGTACTGCTGTTTACAGTACTTGGTTTATATGTCGTCTCCTTGTACTTGAGGATCAAAGACCAGTGAGGAAATTTTGGTGCATGCGCAGAACGCCAAGTCCAACTCCAATCCGCCTAAGCGTATACATGCAGGAAGTAATCAGACTATGAATCGCATTATCCAGGTATGTTAGTCTGACCAAGACTAGCTCGATTTTAGTCGGACTAATGTGTTTACATGACATTAAACAAAACATGTTATTGTATTAGTCCGATTAAATTTGGCTATGTTTTGGTGTCTCGGTTCATTGCACCACCCACAACCACACGTCCATTCACACAGCGCGTAGAACTTGAACCCAGGGGATGCCAAAAGAGGGCAGCTAGATGCTAATGTCAGAAATGCTGAAGCTAAAAAGCCTTGGTTCCCCTCTCAAAATCATCTTGACCAGAGGAGAAGATAAATGAGGCTCTGCAGTGGTGCTATACATTTAAATATAAATGGCAAAGAATGGCAATGCTCCTCCGCATCGAGAGGAGCCAGGTGAGGTGGCTTGGGCATCTGGTTAGGATGCGTCCTGGGTGCCTCCCTGGTGAGGTGTTCTGGGCACCTGCCACCAGTAGGAGGCCCCCAGAAGAGCTTGACAGAGTGGCTGGGGAGAGGGAAGTCTGGGCATCTCTGCTCAAGCTGCTATTCCCATGACCCGATCTCGGATAAGCAGTAGGATGGATGGATGAATGGTAAAAAAGGAAAGGAAGTTGACGCAGGAATGCAACAGAGCTTTCAGTTTGGATACATTTCCTATGGACAGGAAAGTAATGCAGGGGAACTTTAGCCACAGTGAGCTAAGTCCATTATCACTGACTTGTTGTCTTCTTTCATCATGTGATAATATTCCACTGCTGCTCTAAAGCAAAAACACTTTCACTTTCAATCACTGTCCGCTGCTGACTCGCCCAAAACCAACCAAATAACTCGGTTTTCTCACTTCACCAGGAAAAAAGACGAATCCACAAACCTCATTTCAAAGACGATGACAAATAAGAGTCACCCGACATGAACACAGACTGACAACTGAGTAAGAGATGCTCAATAAAAGAAGCCAACAAATGGAGAGTGAGTGAATGAGAGAGTGATAAGGGAAGAGTGCGGGCAAGCTGCATGCGTTGGGCCCAGTGGAAGCTGCTGACCGCTCTAATTATCCTTGATTTTCTTCAAACATGGCTGAGGCATTGTGACTCGGTCGCCGGGGACACAACCCACTCCTCATTTTCTCTGAGATTCAATTCCAGTCCACTCTCACCCCCAATCCGCCCCACTCCGTCTTTTACATATAAAACACTTTCTTCAATTATTTCTCAGACATTCATATCTGTATTATTTGACGCCTTTGCCTATTCAGAGTGACTGCTCATTTCGCCCCACTCGAGTGCGACTAGATCAATCCCAGGATCATTCCGCGATAGGCACTGTGTGTGTGTGTGTGTGTGTGTTTGTGTGTACTTGTTTGTTGAGTAAGATTGAAGACAAGACACAAAGTGAGATTGGAGAGAAAGACATTATAATTTAAAAGGAGTGTGCAAATGAGTGTGTGTGAGCGTAAGTGCAAGAGTAAAGCCACGGAAGTGGATATGCAGGACGGTGTTTGCTGTAATGAAGGTGTCTCCGAGCTTATCTTCCACCCTTCCCCCCCACCCCCCCCCGTGTAGGACAGCACGGTTTATTTGAGATCAAATGAGGCTACAATTACACAGTGGATGCCTTTTTTTCTCCCTCGATCGATTACAAACAAAAGGAGCATTCCATCAGAGGCTTTTAACTAGAAGTGCTGCCGCATGCGGCGTCATCAACAGCTCACAGTTTCATTGTTTCTGGGCTGTTTGAGGAATGAACGTCAGATTTAAGCCGTAGTGTGACAGAGATGATTTTGAGCATTGAAGCATAACTAAACCCTTAAACCACTTTTTTTTCCAGGTGTAAACCAGTGTATATTAATGTCTAGTAATGTTATCTGCTGATCCAGGTGAAAATGTTTTTTGGTACCTGCTCTGGTGAGGTTCCAAGTGAACTTGAGCTACAAGCTGCAATCCTCCAGTTTGTAAAGAGTACACAATGATGCTCACATAGTTTTTTAAAGTGTGTTGTTTACTTAACTCCTCCATTTTGTAATGTAGGGCTTATGTTAGAAGCATGACTAAGCCACTTTGATGCGTGAAAGTACAAACATGGTGTGAAATGTGTTGAGTCACTGTGCTGGTTCCATCTTGAACTTACTTTAATGGCTTTGTCGAGCGAGTTAGTGACAGAAAAAGCTCAATGTTGACTCACAAAAGGAAAATGAAACGCCAGTTTAATTGTTTGTGATTTAACAGTCAGCTTTAACAATGCAATGCCACTTATCATTTTTTTTCTTTTCCATTAGTGATAGTTCCTGGTACCTGGTACTTTTTCAGTACCTGCTCTGGCGAGGTTCCAATACTAAAATGTGACATCAACAGACTGCCGGCCACTGATTGATCAGAGAGTGTCGTCACTGGAAGAGTCATGAGCGCGACGTCCGACACAAGAATCAAAGTGAACAATGTCGAACTGTAGGTCAATTAAAACGACCTAAAAATCCTGAAAACATGCGTTAATCTCCAACATTTAGCAAAGGAAATGTCTAAAATCTCAATATTTAACAGAGGAGTCTGGTGTATTTAGATTGTGAGTCTCACCTTCAGACCACGCCCTTTTCTCCCTTCCTCCCTCGCCTCTCAGCCTGCTTCTTGGCATTTTTCAAACCCCCTAGTTACCCTTAAATGTGACATTAGAATTAGCACTCCTCGGGCAGTGTTCCCTCGCTGTCTGGAGAGAAACTCATTAACTCATCACACTTAGCATTAAAATTCAGCAATGTTTTCTTAACATACAGTATATGGGAATTGTTGTCATCTAAGAGCTGAATTATACACTACTGAATACTGAAGAGCACACGCCTGCACATTTGATTACATGACAAATACATATTTGGAAATCTATCATAGAATCATGTAGCTGATGTTTGTTTGTTGTGGAATTCTCACATGATGAAACTCCCCTTTAATTTAATTTATCATCGCCACATACTATGAGAAAAATAATGTGTCTGGGTCAGGAATAAACCAGCTGTGCGAGCAGCATTTGATCATCATGAAAAAGTGAATTAGCATTAAGACAAACACGCTGTTTGGGCCAGAATAAATTGACTTAAGTTGCCAGATAATCAGAGTTATCTTTGTGCCCCGGGACTTGATTTAAAGACCACGTCAACATGTGTGTGACCTGCAGCTTATCTGTTAATTCCCACTCTCCTGACTCAGCTCCTCCAGCTTGTTAACTTTACCTAACTGCCGCCTGCTGACTTTACAAAAGGTTTGCCACTCTAAATATAAACCTTCCCATTTAACCGCTGAGTCCTTTGTAAGCGTTTGAGTCCAGCATTATGAACTTACTTTAGAAAACAAGCATTATAGGCTGAAAGAGGGCAACCTGGATTTGCCATTGAAATACATTCATCCATCTTCTAACACTTTATCGTCCACATGAGGGTCACAGCTCGCTTGGAACCTCTTAAGAGCAGGTACTGTAAAAAGTACCAGGTACCAGGTACTATCACTAATGGAAAAGACGCAGAGTATAGTGCTAGAACTGTATAGTGAAAAAGCGCCATAAGAGTGAAGATTCTGGCCCAGAATTGTGCCAATGATAAGTGGCATTACATTGTTACAGCTGGCTGTTAAACCACAAGCAAGTAAACAGGAATTTCATTTTCATTTTGTGAGGCAAAATCTAGCTTTTTGTGTCACTAACTCGCTCGACAAAGCCATTAAAGTAAGTTCAAGATGGAACCAGCACAGTGACTCAAAACATTTCACACCATATTTGTACTTTCACGCATCAAGAGGCTTAGTCATGCCTCTAACATAAGCCCTACATCACACAATGGAGGAGTTAAGTAAACAACACACTTTCAAAAACTATGTGAGTGTCATTGTGTACTCTTTACAAACTGGAGGAAGCAAATTTATCCTTTTTTTTTCATGACTGTGTGTGTGTGTGTGTGTGTGCTCTTCCAGTTATGAGTGGTCTTAATTGTAGACAGGAATTTTAGATGCATGAAACAAAGAGAAATGATCATTATTCAGACGCTAAGACTTTGGTTAAATCCCTTCAGACAGTAACACAATTTCCATTCTTGGTTTGTGCAAAACTAACAGAGGCACAACTGTGTCACTTCTCCTGTATGTCTCTTCTTTTTTTTTTTTTTTTTAAATACCAAGCAAGGAGCCTAGATAAAAACAGTAACTTTTACATGCAAAAGCACTGTTTGATTAAAATGTAATTTACATTGTCACAATTATCGTTTTTAAATGTCAATGTAACCACATCGGCAGGAGCGGAAAAAGAAAAGAAAAAAAATAAATTCTGATTGGTCTGTGTAAATTGGAAACTGTCAATGCCAGCAAACAGTTTTGAGGCTTTTTTAAGCCTTTTAAAGGCAAACTCATTCCTCCCAATAATAGCAGAGTCGTTGATGACGAAGTTGAAATCCTCATTGAAATTGAAATAATGCAAACAAACTAACACAATGGAGATGACATACTAAACTATGACTTTTTTGTCACATTTTGAATGACATATAATATACATATAGACGTATAAGTATGACATTTTTGTCAAAATTTGGACGACATAATAAAGTATAACTTTTTTGTCAAAATCTGGACGACATACTATGCTATGACTTTTTGTCAAATTTTGGATGACACACTATACTATGACTTTTTGTCACATTTTGGACGACATACTATACTATGACTTTTTTGTCAAATTTTGGACGACATACTATATTATGATTTTTTGTCAATTTTGGACGACATACTATACTATGACTTTTTTGTCAAATTTTGTACGACATACTATATTATGACTTTTTTGTCAAATTTTGGACGACATACTATACTATGACCTTTTTGGCAATTTTGGACGACATACTATACTATGACTTTGTGTAAAAATTTGGACGACACACTATACTATGACTTTTTGTCAAAATTTGGACGACATACTATACTATGACTTTTTTGTCAATTTTGGACGACATACTATACTATGACTTTTTTGTCAAATTTTGGACGACATACTATATTATGATTTTTTGTCAAATTTTGGAAGACATACTATACTATGACTTTTTTGTCAATTTTGGACGACATACTATACTATGACCTTTTTTTCAATTTTGGACGACATACTATACTATGACTTTTTTGTCAAATTTTGGATGACATACTATACTTTGACTTTTTTCAAAATTTGGAAGACATACTTTACTATGATTTTTTTGTCAATTTTGGACGACATACAATACTATGACTTATTTGTCAAAGTTTGGACGACAAACTAAAGTATGACTTTTTGTCAAAATTTGGACATCATTTGGATAATTGGTATGACATTTTGGAGACTTTTTGGACGACATACCAAACTATGACTTTTTGTCTAATTTTGGACGACATACTAAATTAAAATGTTGTCAAAATTTGAACAACATGCAACTATGACTTTTTGTCACATTTTGGATGACATACTAAACTATGACTTTTTTGGATGACATACTAAACTTTGACTTTTTTCTCTCATTTTGGACGACATACTAAACTATGACTTTTTTGTCAAGTTTTGGACAACATACTAAACTATAAAATTCTGCAGTGAAATTGTTTGATCGTGCCTGCTTGTTGCTGCTGTTTTTGGGTCGATTGAACCTTTAAAACTTGAAGTATTTCGACAAAGTGGTATTTTTGTGGAATGAACCTTTGAAGAGACTGACTCATAAGCCCCTCCCCCTTCCTGAATATTTTAAAACTTGAAGTATTTAGACAAAGTGGTATTTTGGTGTAATGAGAGAGAGAGAGAGACTCACAAGCCCCACACTAATTTTCCTGCTCCCAGTCCTCCCTGAAGCAAGGATTTTAAACATGAACGTCACAAAACATCACATTTGAATTTACCAGTGGAGGCAGCAGTGCGTCGACAACCTCTGTGTGCCGTTATTTTAAATCATTGATTTTCTCTGTGGGCTTTGGTGCAGGAGTGTGAGTTGTATACGAAGTGACAGAAAAGGCAGTCTAATGACGAGAAGAAGAAGCTAAGAATATTCAGTAGACTTTTTTATTTAGTGAGCCTTTTGTTCATTTGCATTATTTGTCTTTAGGGGGCCAAACGTCAGGCTTCCCCAATAGTTTACCAACATTGTGATGGCTATACTGCCTCAGCACTGCCCCTTAGTGTCCATGTAAGTATTGCACCTAACTGCGAACAGTTAACAGGAAGAACACAGGTACAGGAACAGGAAAAAAAGACTATATTGCTGTTGCTATGGCGTCCTCGTTAAGAGCGGTGGCAACTTTGCTGTGAGGCAACAAACAATGCCAACCACTTCAACCATATTTCTAACCTGATTTCAAGGCACATCATTCACAGTCTCACTAAATCGCTGACGTCTTGTTACTAACTCAGTGTGCAATTTATTTTGAAGAAGAACGTGACACCCTGTATGTACAGTTTCTAGGTCACCCAGTTTTTTTTTTGTTTTTTAACTTTCTTATACAAGGTGTCAAAATGAAAGCGAGGCCGTAGACATTTCCCTAACACAGTGGGTTTTTAAAAAAAAAAAAAATCTGCCTCAGCCTTTAGTTTTTTTGTATCTTTTTACTTTGGGCCTCATTGAGAATCTCACACGTGGCAAGTGTTTCCATATTCACAGAGGATGCTGCTCCAGTCACACCGGCACAGTCTCACTGCACTCATGCTGTCAGGGGGGAGAGGTGGAATTGGTCTCTGCTCCGCACAGGGGATCCAGATGAAGGGGAGATGAATTCTATGTGTGTGTTTGTGGGCACATCTGCATGGGCCTGTGCAGATGTGTACGTGTTCTTCCTGTGTTTATGTGTGAAGGGGCAGGGCCGCGGTTCCCCGTCTGCCGGCTGATCGACAGTCTCTTGGTTAATGAGCAGCTGTCGGCCATCACTATTCATGAGTCCCGTCACTCACCTTCCCTCTCAAAGCACCAACACCTGAAACCCTGAAACCCCAAGTCTCTCATTAGTTCTGCAGTGGCATCGGTGGACACACACACACACACACTGGTTTCCATGACTTCAGAGGACATTGCATTGACTTACATTAATTTTCCGGAGACTTACTCCAACCTCAACCATAATTACTAGTGCCCTAACCCTAACCTCAGCCTCACTTTAAAACATGTCTTCACCTTAAGATGTAGTAATTTACGTGAAGTGGACCAGATTTTTGTCCCCATAATGTGACCGTGTAAACAGATTTAGGTCCCCACAACATAAGGAATACCAGGTACACACACACGCACAGGTTAGCGCAGCTATCCTTTTAAGGACTTGCTTTGACTTCCATTCACTTGGACAGCCTAACCAAAGTGTTGTCCCTCATCTAAACCATAACCAGTTAACGCCTAAACCTGACCTTAAAACGCTCTAACACCGAGCGTATCGCAGGCTTTTTTTGAAAGGTGAAAAGTTGCACATCAAAGCCAACGTGTGGTTATTACGGTAATTTCACTCATGCTGTTGATTGTCGCCAGTAAAGGAAAAAGTGGTCAAATTTAAAATTTAACACAATCTGGTGTTCATGTACAACTAGTACATAGTTTTTCTTCATTTTTAAATTGTTAATACACCATTTTAACATGCAGTAAATTGTAAATAACTGCCAGATATTGAAAGTTATTCTTTTATCGTTAAAATAAGCAAAAAAAAAGTCCAGGCAGACAATTTGAGGCTTAGGTGTTAAAGGGATAATCTATTACTAGAATAGAGGTAGTATTTTTGACAAATTGTGCTTCCCAACCTCAGCTTCCCCTGAGTTGAAAAATATCTTAATTCTTTTCCTTGTTACGTGCCCACCAGTGACACTTGGTCCTGTTAGCGTAACTGTTAACAAAGATGACGGACACTGTTTACATTCTGGGAATGAGGTCCTGTCCCCAATTAGCGTTGCAGTTTCAAGGCTTGGACCAAGTGTCACTGGTGAGCACGTAACAAAAAAAGAATGAAGATATTTCTCAACTCAGGGGAAACTGAGGTTGGGAAGCACAATTTGTCAAAAATACTACCCCTATTCTAGTAATACAAAGCTAAATGCACATCGGTGAAGTATTCCTTTAACCAGTTCCTCTGTAATGAGGTTCCGCCTCATTAGGACCAGGTTTTGGCGTCCATGAGGACGACTGGTCCCTGACAAGGTCAGTGTTTATGCCAGAAAAGGTCCCAAAAAGGTAACAAATTCAAGAACACACACACCCACAGTCTCTGTAACCTAAGCCTACGTTCACTCTTCAACACGAGCGTGATGATACTGATACACACATGTAATGATATAACAAATAGCAGAGCGTCAGTGGAGCCTGCATTTTCTATCGAATTGGCACCGAGGCGTTGTGGTTTTCCGGCGGCGAGCGTTGGGATTTATTCAGGCGGCAAAGCAGTCAGTCAGTACATCGCTGCACTTTCATCTGACGCCGAAACGGGCATGCAAATGAGACTCCACGAGAAATGGCTGTTTGATGGACCCGAGAGGAAATGGAACGAAGAAGCGGGGTGCGTTTGAACTAAAAGGCCTTGTGCCGCACAGAGTGGGGCGGTCAAAGGAAGTGGAACAAAGGCACGTTTCCTAATCACTGTGGTTTTTACGTTAACCTCTGTACTGGCCTAATTTTTCTGTCTCTACATGAGAACCCGGGGAATTATTAGTCACAGACACCAATATGTTGGATTTCAATGGTAACTCTGGACCCTGATTGTGAAATGAACATCATTTCAGATTCAAAGAGCCTCTCTGTTGCAGCAATTTTTTCCTTATCCTTATCTGATAAATATTAATTCCACTACGTCAAAGTAGTTTAAGAAGTTGGAACAATTAAGCAACTCAGCGTTACACCCACTCTCACTGTCCTACAGGAAATCTACCTGTTTGGTTTCTGATTTCTTCAGCCTTTTTATGATTTTTGTTGTTGTTGTAATAACTTTTAATGTTTTTTATGATGTCTTGCAACAGGAGAGCCACACAACAAGCCCTCATGGGTTGTTTTGGTGCCTCCTACTCATTTCTTTTTTCTTTTTTTTTAAACCTCGTATTATTCCCTCAAATATCTGTAATATGTGCATACAGTATTTCTTGTTACTTATCCAAGTGTGCATACATGTGCACCTATTGGACTTTACTAGAAGTCAATTACACCGTACAAACTCTACTTTATCTACTTGTGCAGCAACCAACATCAAGACCAATATGCAATTCTCATCTAAACAATTTCAAATTTGGCACGGCACACACCGGTGCCCTTGGTGAGTCACCTGCCAGTTTTGAAGCCTGTGAATTGAATCGTTGGATTTATAACAGATAGATTAATGGAATGTCGTTGCTGGTGCACGACACAGGTTTGGCGCGCCTTAGTAAATGACTTGCCATGTGCCTCGAAAGACCTGAAACTATAAAATCATCAGGTATTTGTTTGCTAAACTCATCAATCAGTTGAGAAGTAGGCTCATTTTCTTACACACTATCATTGGCTTCACTTTCCGAACCCCTGAAACTACATCCATTTTTAATGAAAAATTTGAAATCAAATCATGTCGCAAAAGCAGCGGGGATAATTAATCTATCACACATTTATTTTCAGAACAAGTCTAAACAACTGTGAGTAGTTGTTCTGCATCTGAAAGACATAAAGTGTTTTCAGCTCCACCGCGTGACCATATTATATAACGCTATATGAAGAACGAGGGGGAAACTAGGTTGAAAGAGCAAATCAGTTATCGAGAAAGACGTAGATGGAGGAAAAACTAGTGACTGCAAAAAAAAAAAAAAAATTCCCAACTGCAGATTCAGAATATTGCCTCGTGTTTCAGGTTGGTTGTGAATTATTAAAGAGTAGCCGAGCCCGGGCCTGATTGTGCTCATCAATGTGAAACACACAAAAGCATAATTCAAACGTCGCCAGATTCATTGATAACTGCAGACAGAGGAATGTGCTTTACTCCTTTCAGCAGGCACAGTTATTACTATAGGCCTTATCTAGTTTTGCTGGTGTAAGTACAGAGAGATTTTTTTCCCTGCATTCGCAATTATGTACAAGTGACAGAAAATGCACACTTCCTCCAGACTCTTTATGATTTCCTGCACACTCAACACCCCGAACAAGACAGTTTGCCTGAGCATCTCTCTTAAAATACCAATTTCTACCTGGTCTGACACACAACCGACTCACTGCTACCTCTGCAGTTCAGCTCTGCCCTGCAAGATTTATGAAAAGCGTCCAGCTGTCCATGAAATGCTGCCACGTCTGATTCTTTGTGATGGAATAACAAGCGTGTCAGGAGCTGATACAGGACAGGGCGCATGGATCATTCAGAGAGGGAGAATGGAGGAAATGGAGAGGGAAGGAGCAGGAGAGTGGAAGGAAGGAGAGAGGAGGGGGAGGGAGAGAGCGAGAGAGAGAGGACGAAGATTTCTTTGCATTCAGGACACAGACGAGACGAGAGCAGCCAGACTCATCGGGGTGAGTGGAAACGATTAGTTTCCCTTGCTTCTCGACTGAGGTCTGAGCCAGTGAACTACCACGGCTGAATCACTTGCTCTCTGTGTCTCGCACGCTCTCTGCCTCGCTGCCTCGTCTGATTTATGGGGAAAAATCATCTCTATTGAGCGATGGGGTCATACAGCTACCACTATCTCTCTCTCACACACTCCCTCCTTCACTTACTCTCACTCACTAACAAATCAAATCAAATCATACACAACAAACACACACAGACGCAGAGCCTGTGACTGCGTGTCCAGTTTTCCTGACCGGGGTGAAGTTTCTTCATTATAGCTGTGGATTTATGAACAGCTGTGCCAACCCCCCCCCCACACACACACACACACACACACACACACACTCTGGTAACTGAGACGCCACTACTGACTTGGACTGCCTCCTTTTACATTTCCTTTAGTGTGTAACTTTTAAATGTGAATAAATATCTATTATATCATCACATCAGTGCACACAACGCTGATTAAACCCATGGAGCTCAGGTGGCGGACGTCACGCAATCGCATCATGAACCAAAATGACGCCATTTTGGCAGGAAGCGGCGCTGTGCACATCCACAGTAAATTCCAGGAAATAGGTCCAGGTTTATTCATACGATGACAGAGGTGGATCACCACCATAAAACACACTCAAAGGGAGCATAGAAGACAGCGTGATGGCAACAGATTAGCACAGTGAATCAGCAGTTCAGGATAAACTTACACTGGTTTTCCAGGTTGCGTACACCTTTTGTGTGCGAGAACACTGGACTAAAATACGACACATTACTCTCACTATTTTGAGACACACTATGACATTCAGAAAACCTTTATATCACATAAATATCTTGTTTATTGTACATGTTTTTATTGCTTTGATCGTGTAAAATTGATAGCTGTTTCCATAATATATTTTTTTTTTTACTATTGAAAGGATCCGAGCTTCTCTGATATATATAACTCAGTCTTTGTGGACTTATCTCTTAAATCTTTATATTCTGCACAAAACACTATAGCAAATAGAGATGTTTGTGGACTTTGGTCCCCACTAAAGCCACTATGTAGACCAGTATGTGTGTGTGTGTGTGTGTGTGTGAGAGAGTGTTCAGGTCCTTTAGTGGACACGCCCCACCTCCCCATCGTCTCAGAGCAGAGAATGATGCTGACATTTAGATCATTTGAAACCTAATTTTTCTTTTTCAATCACTCTCATTTACTCAGGCGATTAGTAAGACATTACCCAGTGAAGTCAGATAAGAGAATTGTATCACTTTACAGGGTTACTGTTTGGTTTGGTACAATAGTACCAAAATAACCAGCCCCAAAGTTCCATTCTTTGGCACCCTTCACTTGGGGTAGACCAGGTCTGCCCAGACAGTCGGCTGATTGGGCGACAGAAAAGCGTCACTCTCTTGAGACCGGTGTTTCTTCAACGCCCGCAGTCTATTTCCATAAAAAAGCTTGAAGTCTTTTTGAGACAAACAGCCACAAACCGAGCAGGAAAAAAGAGCTGCTGGACATCCTCCTTTGTTGTCTGTTGTGTTGTCTTCTATGTTGTCCAGTACGGTGTGAAGTATCCGTCTAAGAAGAGCACGATAACACAACGCTAACGAGTTAGTGAGGGGATGCTTAGGTCTGATGGGAGAGAGCTCAGGTGTTTCCTGGAGAGCCAACAAACGTGGCGTCGTTGTCAAATTTGTGATCATGCATCGGAAATGTATGATCCAAAGACAAAAGGATCATGAGAACGTCAGCCTAGGATGTTAAGATCCTCCGGGATTACCAACGTGTGATCAGAGGTTTGGCTTTATATTTTACGGTTACCAAATAGGACAAATAACATGTATGATGAAATTGATGATGTCAAACAGGCTTTAAAAATGTGTGTTGTGGATGCTGTGGTGTGAGGTGTGTATGTGTGTGTGTTTGTCGGATGTGGCGTGGGTGTTTGAGTGCTTGAATCTCGGCTCTCTGTCTGCCAGATTATCATCTGACACTCTGCCAGACACAACGGGGCTTTGAGCTTTGGAACCATCACCAACCTCCACGTCCACCTGCCCGCGGGTTTTCTGTTGCCCTCCCTCGCCTCAAGTCATTCCTTCAAACTGCTTTACTAATGTTAGCTTTGTCGATAAGCGCCTCTGATAGAGGAGGCATCTGCGGAAATGACTCCCTCCACCCTTTTTCCGAGATAAAGGAGCTGTGGATGGGATTTGGCAGGAGAGGTGCTGGCACGCACACTAATGTGCGAGATCAACACAACATTCCAACACAACCTGTGTACAGGCCTGTGAGAATGTACGGCTACATGTCGAACCAAATGATTCCCCCGCCTCCAAACTCGTGCAAGCATCAGTGGTGTGGAAAATAATTTCGTTATCTGTTCCGACACAACATCCAGATTTGGACAGATGTTGCAGAGATCCGGGGAACGTCGATTTTCCTGCTGAATCTCTCTGTCGCTCTTTAATCTGAGCGCCTGTGTTATTTGTCCGTTTCTCACTGTGACTTTGAAGAAGATAGTCCATCACAACACAACACAACATTGAGGGGGGAATTTGCATCTCCAGAGTAACAAAACACAGATAATGGAGGAAAAGTCGGGAAATCTTGTTTCCGACGAGTAAAAAAAATATGTATATATATACTGTATATATATATACGTATATATATATACTTATATATATATATATACATGAGTGACAAATTAATATAAAAATAAAAATACAAAGCGATAAGTTATATAGAGAAATATTACACATGATGGATCTAATCTAAACTAAAACAGAAGAAAAGGGGAAAACGACAAAGGAAAGAATTGTGAATTTATTGTTATATCTTATGACCTTAAAGTCATTGTTACTTATTTGTTTAATGTTCTTAAACATGAATGAACGAGTTATGAAATTTCCACCTAATATCACGAGTTATCAGTATTTAAACTGACCAAGAAATTAACACTAATCTTCAAAGCTAATCTTCCATGTTGTCTTGACTGAACATAAGTTTATAAGTTAATCATTTTAATTTAAACTCAAATGTTGAACGATGTTGCATTATTCTAATAAACTATTCAAACAAATACAAGAAAATCTACTCAGTTTTTTGTTTAAAAGAAAAAAACAAAAACCCAAAAAACACATTACCACCAACCACAAATGTGACAACACGCGTCACGTTTTTCACTTTTACTCGCAAGAGTGAAATATTTAAAACGCTGAAATGAAAACCTAGATTCCTACCAGCAAACGGATAATGGAATATTTTGGGTGAAAACATTAAAACTGTAGCACACAGTTAGAATGTTATTTTTGTCCGTCGTCCTCATTCACAGCACAACAACAGGTAAACCGCGTGCGTCCCAGTTCTCCCTCCAAACAGGAAAAGTGCTGAATATTGTTTACTATATTTAACACACTGAATATGCAGAACCACCACATACAGTAAACTGATAAATGACAGATGTTTGGACATCGACGGACAAAGGTCGCGCTCGCCGTCGATAGCTTGTGTTTCCGCGTATCAGTTTGTTTAAATAATAATTCAGAAAGCAATATTTCCTCTTCAATAAAACTGTCCCTCTGTGCTCTTAATGATCGCGCCCTCGACCTCTTCCGTATCAAATCAAATGGGTTTTATCATCATCATAAAATCATAATATATAACAATAAAAACGGAATCTTTGCAGAGAGCAGTTGATGTAAGCCAAGGGTTCGGGCAAACATTACAGTGATTTAGAAACACGGCGGACAGCAGCCTGTGTGTGTGTGTGTGTGTGTGTGTGCGTTCTTTCTCTTATCTCGAGTTGAATGGAAGGAGATGTCGTTTTTCTGTGTCGTTTTTGTTTTGTTTTTTTTAATTACAGGGTTTTTACACAGGGGGGAAAAAAACAACAACATTTCAAGTCATTTGTTTTTTCCACTCTCTTTCAGCACAGAATACAGAGTTTGTCACAAGCACCGAGATCCACAATCAGCGTCTGTGTCTGTGTGACATTATTTCCCTTTTTCTCCGTTCTTAACTCGGAGAACGGAGAGTGTGTTTTACACCTGTTTAAAGCTCCCCTCTGTAATATGGAGGCAGAAATTTAACACAGTCTCCGTAAGTTTTTTTATATTCATGTGCAATTGCTTTCAAATACACATCTTACAGCTTTGTAGTTAGAACAAGACAATTACATGTCATTTTTGGAGAGGCCTTGCTTTTAGGTTCTACTGAAAGCTGATTTGATGTTTAAAAGAAATTAAGTTTATGAAGAATAGCTCCGCCCACATAAACCAATGTAGAAGCAGGAAGCGTTTCTGTATTGTGAGGGCCACCGTAGTTTTCTGACACCGTCAGTTGTCTCTCACCATTAGATGTCAATTAATAATTCTTACACACTGGACCTAAAATATAATAATAATATTATTATTGTTTTTTGTTTTTTTTTCATTTTCACCAAGTACATAATATCAGATATGCGAAATTTGGAAATATGTCACAGTTTCAAAGTTCGGCTTAAAGTCTCTCTTTTGTGCACAATTATCGCTACTTAATATCACTACTAAATATACAATGTAAAAAATGTTCGTGTTCTTATGTGTTGTCGAGTCAAAGTCAATGATTCATTTTATATCACATTTTTAGTAACGATACAAACTAACAATAATTGTGCAGAAATCACCTATTTCCAAATTTTACAAAGTTAGTCAGATTTTTAAACATTTTGGGTACTTTTTGCTCAGGTGTGTTTGTATAGTTTTTACGTTTGAACATAGAAATGGAAAGAAGCAGCCAAAATGCTCCGTGTTCTAAGGGTTAAACTGAAAAATTAAGATAATTAAGGTAAATCAATTCATTTCCTACCTCCTTTAGACTCTTCTGTGTCCATCTCTGGGGAAAACTTGCCTGTGACAGAGACGTTGGTCAATTAAAAGACAGTTCAGAGAGACGGAGGGGGAGGGAGGGCGCCTCCTGTTGGTTGTTCTCCTCAGCAGCTGCATGTCCACATCCCTTTGGGGAAAAGGTCAAAGGTTTCTAGCTTTGGGAATGACTGCTTTAAGGCCCTGGTTTCAAACCCGACGTGTCCAAGGGAGCTGTAGCATCGTTCTCTTCTTCAGGAATGCGTCATATTTCCCACGTCCAGACTTGTACCACCACCCGATGGTGAAGTGGGATACTACAGGACTCGCGAGTAAACCACTGCCTTTACACTGTAAAAAATCCTAAAGTTTAGAGTCAAACAAAAAAAAGAGAGTCAGACAATGTACATAATAAGTGCACGAGACGCACATGCAGTGTGAACATTGTCATTTGTTCACACTGCATGCGCTCATCTAGTGGGAGGGGCTTAGGCCAGAGAGCTTCCATCACAAAACATTATAATGACCTGAAGATTTACCTACTGCAGCTACTAGTCCAGTCTTGTATCATCAAGATAATCTTCTTCAAAGGTTGAAATCCCACACTGTGTCGCTTTAACAGAGATAACAGTCGTACGTACCTTTGCAGAAATACAGAAATGCTGTTGTTTCACAACGGTGCAGACGCCGTGTCACGGTAATGGGGGGGGGGGGCAGAATACTGTGGAAAAAACCACGTTGACAGTCACACGCACGGCTCTCCCGCTTTATCATTATCATGAGATAGTGGCGACAGATGACCTTTCCTGGTCAAGAGCTTAGTGTGGTTAAAATTCAAATGGTGGAACATAGTAGAAAGGAAGGGGGGGGGGGGGGAGGGGACTAACACGGTAACCTTCATCTATTGATGCTAACCTTGAACAATCGGGCCCCAAAGGGGATGAGTGCCTTGTACTTCAGTATGTATGAGAGAGCAAGCTTTACAGTGTGTGTGTGTGTGTGTGTGTGTGTGTGTGAGCAGAGCAGAGCAGAAAGCAATTACTGTCTGTGTTTGGTAACGACAGAAACGACACAGAGACAGAGTGTATACGGGGATATAATGAAATTATCAGATAAAAAAAAAAAAGAAAGCAAAGAAATTGCCATCGGAGCATTCCGCCATTTCTTTTTGTCTGCCGCGAGCGGATGCGCCGCGCGGCAAACGAGCACCGCTTGCCAAACGGAGCAGCTGCATCTTCTCCCGTCATGCCTCCTCTCTTGTTCTCGCCCTCCATCCATCCTCCCATCCTTCCTTTTCCTCCCCACCTTCCCTCTCGAGGACTGAAACGGGGACTAATTGAAATAAATGAAGTGTGGAGCAAATCAGGGTTGATAACATCAGCTGCGTGGGGGGACGCTGATTGCAGGCTTGTTGAGCGAATGTTGCAGAACTAGTTGGTAATGGGAGATCCTTGTTTGCTCATCACACTCTGGACATCGAGGGAAAAGCACGACGGGACCATTTCTTTTTTCTTTCATTTTTGTTTTATTCGCACAAATACATTTGGGTTTTTTTCCATATTCGGCAACAGGTTATTATTGCTCATAAAGTCCTCAGAATAACTGTACACTATATAAAATTAGTACAACAACAATATACACAGGAGGGGCAGCGCAGGACGGGACAGGAGGAGAAGAGTTTGAATTGCTAATGGAGATCAATGTCAACGTCGTGTTTATGCATCGAGCGAACATTTAACGTCGTCTCTCCATGTTTTACTACAGTTTTACTCATTAAAAACCACATTAAAATTGTTTCTCTAACTTTCACTTTAGAGCGAAGACTTCCGTCTTTACATCGGACCGTTATCGCGATAATTATCTTTTTAAAAAAAACCTCACATTTGAGAAATGTTTGATGGTGGAGTTTGTCATAAGTCGACTTTCTCTCAGGAGCCAAAACATCTATCTTTGTCGGACAATTATCGCAATAATTATCGCCTGGACACAGAAGTATAGATTCATCTGAACATTTTTAACATGATGATTATCGATATTAAATGATTGGATGATTTCTGTTGCGATAACCTTTTCAACAGCTGTCCAACTAGCTATCTAGTGTACGTGTGTATAGCGTATTAGTGGAGATTCTCCTTTACAGGCAGCGATAACATCGCTCTTATGTGCAGAAAAACAAAACACACAGAAGTAAAATGAGGCTCATACTGAAGAAAAAAAGTTGTAATATTACAAGGAAAAGGTTGTAATATTATTTTCTTGCTAAATCTGAGCTTAAGTTACACTTCAGCATATGGATACTTATGGATTAACTCAAGCTGTATGGTGTCAGCGGTGTTTGCCACTAAAGAAAAAAAGGTGTTCATATGACTTTTTTCCTGATATATTATGACTTAAATATGTTTTTACTTCAGTAAGGCCGTAATACTCTTGTCAAACAGAAGACTAGTTTGAAGCTTGTGGCTGTTTTTCATGCTGCTGGAGGAGCAATAACCCTTCTCCCTCTCCTCTCCTCTCCTCTCCTGTCCTGTCATAATTCTGCCCACAGAGACACACACACACAAACACACACAAAAATAACACAATCTTCTTTAGCACCACTGAAGAGCAAATCATGTCAACCGAACAGAGAGTCTGAGCAGGGCAGAAGAGTGGAGAAACCAGGATTTGTCAGCAATTACGAAACGCCTTCTTTTTTTATGTCTCTGTGTAAGTGATGAGCTTGCTCTTAATTCTTGCCCTGAAATGTCCCCAACCTACATGCTGAGGTATGTCACCGCAGGTACGTGCTGCAGTAAAAGAAAAAACACGTGTGAATGTGAAAGTGACACATGGAGAAACTGCAGTGTGTGGAAACACGGAGGACTCGAAAAAAAAGCTTATTATCAAACCCGCGGTGGGAAGCCGTCCAATAAAGGAAACAGCCTTATCCATTCAAGTAAGTGTCGGGTTCAGTAACTAGCTACGCCGATTGAATACTAATCAAGCTAATTCAATGAGAAAACTGCAGTTGAAGGGTAAAAAGGACAATTTATCATTCCTGCACACAGGAAATTAATTACGGCGGGCTTGTGTGGAATTAATATGCCAGACTAGTGCACGACTACTTATGCGATTGTCATTACGGGAGAAATCTGCACATGCAAATGAGCCGATGAGGACGCCTCTGATTCATTCAGTCCAAAGTCTTTGTAAAACATTAGGTAGCAACGAGTTCATCCGTGATCTGAGGAGTCCCACTTTTAACCGACTCGTACCCGCCGGAGGACGGACCGCATCGTGTTCCACGAGCGATCGCCGTCGAGTGGCGCTGGTCCTCGTGAACATTCAAAAAAAGAGTGAGGAAAAAAAAAACAAAAAAAACAAAATAGAGAATTAAATATGTTGAACTGGAACTTTTCCCTTTGGTGAATGTGCTTTGTGGCCACTGCTGCGTGTCCTCCTCCTTCTCCTCGCTGCTGTGAAGCCGATGCCATTGGCTGTCGAAGAGTCTTAAATACCACAAACCCACCACATACATGAACATGAGTGTAATAAATATTGCTCGGGGCGGCAAAAGTGGTCAAAGTCCAGTTTCTTTTCTTTTCTTTCTTTTTTTTTTTTTGATGAAAAACTTGCCGTTCAGGTTCCGCATGAACGTTAACCATTGAAGCAAACTCGTCCGACCTCGAATCCAAACTTCTGCTGGCCGCCGCCAAAGTCGGCCGCGGCCACATCGATGATGGGGAGCAGTTCTGCCGAGGGGGAGTCGATCTGGAGGACGGTCCTTTCCTGACCTTTGCGGAACTAGAGGAGGGGGGAGAGAGAGATTAACGAAAAAAATGTCCGTCATCAACCCTTTTTCACTGACGAAGACGAGATGTTAAGTACATAAAAATAAAGTCGATGTGACAAAGATCTACAGGTGAGGTTAATGTTAAAGTTACGGAAGAAAAAGAAACCACGAGAAACACATACACACATTAACGCTAAGCTAACGCTAGTAACGCTGGATTTAAAATGTAGTTGAAACGGAAACCAACCACTAACGCTGATGATCGTGGATTTGATGTCAAAATGTGATGTTTCACTGTCTCCAAACATGCAATAAAAAAGAAAGGTTGTGTTTTTATTTTATTTAATAATGTTTAATATCTGTGTTGTCAATGCTAGTGTAGGGTTAACTAGTCTAACCCTAAACCTGCCCACAGAGAAATGCACTGACCACAGTAGGTGGGACTTCATTGGTTTTAAAATGTGCGCATTAAAAGGGAAACATAGGTAGTGAGATCTTTGATCTTTCTGTTCTTTTCTTAATCTTCGTCCACGTTCTACATTTATTTTGCACCAACTTGTCGGTCTGTGGACTTTAGCGCCACCTACTGCTTTTTCTTGGTGAACTGACTCCCAATATTCACTTCACATCAGTGGATGGAAGTGGACTTTCTTGCCTCAAAATTGCTGGTTTAGATACAGTTTGCTGTAGATTTTAATAGAAACCTCGCTACTGACTGACTGAACTTTGAATTTATTTAATTAATTAATTAATTAATTAAAATGCTTAAATTTCTGACTGAAATATTAGTTTTCCTTATATATATAAACAAATTAACTTCTAAATACAACAGAAATAACACTATATTCCAGTCAATAATTTGGTAATCAGCCACTACTGAATCACCAAACAAGATAGAGCCATGTCCTGTGTGGCCAGCTCTCGTCTCCATCCCTGGCAACTGACCTGACATCCATCATGCACGGCGGTGATGAACGGGCTCTTGGCGTGCGTCAGCTCCTCGTCGTTGCTGCCCCGGAAGCGGAGGGCGCGCTGATAAGAGCGGGACGTGCTGTCAAACCAACCGGCCGAGTTCTGGCAGGTGTAGGTGAAGCTCTGCGTGGCCGTGGCACTCAGTAGTTTGAGGAAGGTCAGCTGAACTACATGGACAGGGTTTCCATCTCTGTCACTGTAGGAGAACTGGACGACACGGACACACAGAGGCAGACGGAGAATGTTAATGTCCACACAGTGAGGGAGACAATCAACAAATATCTGTCTGTGGAAGAGGAGATGAATCTAGTGATTGAGACATTAACACCGCATATTATCGCAGACAACAATGCAAGTGCACTTTGCATTACCGTAATTACGGGACAGTATGTGCATCGGAAACATTCCAACAGTTTCTGAAAGCCGAGAAGTTGGTTTTTACGGTAATTTTACACGAAAAATACACCGTTTTAACATGGCAGTAAATTGTAAATAACTGCTAGATATTGCAAGTTACTCCGGAAAAATGGGCAAAAGCACTTACTTACAGGACTTTTTCTGGCCCTTTTAAGCTTAAAACTAGGGACAAAAAAAGTCCAGATGGAGATTTTGAGGCTTAGGTGTTAAAGGCTTAACCCTTTAACACCTAACCCAATGTCCAAAATGTCCGTCTGGACATTTTTGGTGCTTATTTTAACGATAAAAGGACCAGAACATGTCCTGTAACTAAGTGATTTAGGCTATTTTTCCAAAATCAGTCATTTACAATTTAAAAATACTGAAAATACTGTTTTAACAATTTAAAATGAAGAAAAACGAAAAGATTTATTTAGAAAAACACTGCAGTTGTACATGCACAACAGATTTTGTATGTTAAATTTGAAATATGAACAGTTTAACACATGGTTAAAATAAAAAGAAATTACTTTTTGTCTCTCTCAGGCCCAAAAATGTAATTATGTACAGAAGCTTTTCCCACTTTTTCCCTTTCTGGTGACAAAGAAGCTGATTCGCCGGCTTCCTGCAACAGCGAGAGTGAAATTACCGTAATAACCACACGTCCGCATTGACGTTGGCAACTTCTCAGCTTTCAGAAATCGTTGGAATTTTTCCGCTAGCACTAACCGTCGCATAATTACGGTCATGCAGAGTGCGCTTGCGCAAACGCGTCATCGGTGTTAAAGGGTTAACTTCTCAGATTAAAGACAAAATACTTCAGTTATTCAAACTGAAGTTAGGAAGTTAAATGAAAACAACTTAGCTTTTAATTAGATAAATTCATTTAGGTGTTACTGAATGTCAGAATTGCATTCAAACAGTCGCCCCCTAGATGTTAGCTGTTACTTCCACCCTACGTTTAATTTTCCCAACTATAGAAGACTACGTCCATTTCTTATTTGCAATTATTCTGATGCTAAAAACAGATTTGGTTAATGGAAGAATGTTTGTAATTATGATTTTTATGATGTGATCAAGCATTACCACATGACATCATCCGGTACATTCTAAACCAAGGCTGCTAACTTACAGAATTGTTTCCATCATGAATGAAAAAAACAACAACAACAGTAACAAAAAAAGGGCCTTAACAATTTTGCCAATTTCATTGTTTGAAATCACAGCTTCATCTCAATTATTCAGCCTCCCCCAGGCAACTTCACAAAACCCAAACTGAATCTAATTACAATTTTGAATAAATATTTGTTGACCCATCAAAGTCTATGAGACACAGACAAAAAAATTTTTATTACTTCACTTTATGTCTGAATATTCAGAAGTTTAATAAAAACTTTTCCGGGATAACATTTAATATGATTTGGAGCCTTTTAGCCTCTTTTTAAAACTACTTATTTAAGACTTTTTTTCAGTGTCTGTATCAGCAAGTGTCTTATTTGCAGGGAGGTCAATAGCAGCACCTAATAAATCAGCGCATTCCTTGTTTCTAATGTATCTATCTAAGTGTTTTAAATCACAAATACCAATCTACCAACGAGTGAGTTTATAGGGGGAATTCTTCTCAGCAGGAATAATACAAAAAGAAAAAAGAAGTCACAGCCACATCTCCGCAGAATCAGAGGGGACAGGGAAAATAAAGTTGACGGCAAGGATATTAGGGGCGAAGAAGAAAAAATCGAAAACATTCTGTGCGAGAAATTCGGTGAATTGTAGTTGTGCTGGCAGCTCTGTGATTATCTGAGAGGGTCGTGAGACCTCTGATCAGGTGCGGCGCTCCGAGCGCTCGCTGCCCTGAATACAAATCGATGCGGCGGAGCTGCCAGTGACTTTGTGAGAGTCGCTCTGACTCCTGAGAGCAACTGCTGACAATATCTGCCTCTCTAATTGCACATTGACTAATGAATTAATACCAAATTACATAGCGAGCAAATCCACAATTAACAATGTTGTCAAGTGCACACACACACACACACAAATGCCTACACATTCTTGTCAATCATGCACACAAACAACACACAGAGGCGTTACGAGGAAGTTTGGGGACCCTGGGTGAAAGAGTGGAAGAGGGGGGGCCTGATACATCAAACTGGAGCAAAGCCACAACACAACAATGTTTATCCTTTAATAGTTTATACAGAGGTTGGTCTAATCACACACTGTTAGCATTTAATATAAGGTGTAGTTTTTCCCTCTTAGGAGTGTTTTTTTTTTTTTTAAATAAAAGTTTGCTTATTTTTCACTTCGTCTCCCGAGTCGTGCAATTGAGTCCATGTTTTTCTTTTTGTGGAATAAAACGTTTTTTTTTCCTTTTATATGAACTTCAGATTCAGTTAATGTTGAGAAAAACCTTTTCCAGTTAAAAAAAATAAGATAGTTGGCAATACCAAAAATGAGTTTAAGTTAGAAAATGGGACCCTTGCGACTTCATGTATACAAATAATACACGTAAAAAGTTACGCAGTCGCTATCTCTTATTTGTTTGTTCTTATAACTTTTATTTTCTTTCCTTAGTCCCCCTGGCTTTGTTCTCTGTTTTTGGTGTATTTGTGTAGTAAACGTGACAGCACCACCTATAGGCCTGGCATACGGACTACAGCGCCTCGTGACATTTCTTGAAACGATGCAACGTTTTTACGGGAAACATTTAAAAAAAAAGACAGATAAAAAGATGGTAAAGGGCCGTTTCTGTTTCCATATGGATAAGGCCTGAATGCAACAGGTGAATGTCTGAAACCATGAAATATAACTTCAGTGCTGAAAAGCCCAGAGCAACTTCTTTTAAACATTTTTTGTGGACATCACATAGTTTCCAGCCCTTTTGGTCAGTTTCAGGAAAATGTCTGGACTTCAGTGCAGATCTGAAAAGAAACTTAAGGTACTCAGGGGGCCCCCGCTCAGTTTGGGGCCCCGGGCATTTGGCAGCTTTGTTTTTGCAAAGTCCCTGTGAAACTGGGTGAATACTTTAGCTGGAAATGATTGCCTGGCATTAGGAGCCATCTAAAATTAATAACAGGAGGTGAGTTGTTTTTTTTGTACCTGTTTGCCTTTCCTGTAGTGGCTGTACCAGCTTCCTGGCTTCTCTTTGTTCCACGCTGCTAATTTCACCTACACACACACACACACACACACAGAGGGAGAGAAGGAGGATGTTGAGTGAAATTTTAGGGCTCAAGGGATTAAGGCAGTTCTGAGCTCTGATGTTGTATGATGAGGTCGGCTTTGTACAGGCTGACAGAAAGACACCGGAGGACTTACTATCTCAATCCTCTTGTCAGGGTACAGACAGGTCTCTCCGTCAGCGGTGAAGTTACAGTAGACCTTGATGGAGTCGCGGTGACAGCCTTGGTTCGGATCTATCCAGTAGTCTCCTACAGAGCGCACAAAAGAGAACACGTGTCAATCCAACACCGGGTGTTAACATGGAACAGCCAGAGACTGTTTATAGAGACGGATGACGACAGGACGGCTTCTTCTTCTTCTCAAACGTGAAACCAGAGCGTCTCAATGGCCCCCTGCTGGCTGCCTGCAGTATGGGTCACAAACTCCGCATCCTTTATGTTTGTGGAAGGCGCTAAGGCTGAATCTACACTATGATGCAGTTTATTGCATTCGTTGCTCGATTATTCTTATTGGCCTCAAGTTTGCAAACAAAAAAACCTTCCAGTCTCATAACTGCTCCTATATTTCACCATTGTTGTTTCTTGTGTGAAAAACGGCACCTAAAGGGTCACGTGACATACGTACAAATGAAAGACGTAGCCTTACAAAAGTCAAAGTCAACACAAAACAAAGCATTTATTTTCCAAAAATGGATTTTGACCTTTTAGCTCATTCTTATATTATCACTGATGTATGTCTAAACTGGCTAAGACTCGGGATTGTTGGCGCAACAACTCAACTTTAAAATCATGTCTCCACAGACACTGATGCACAAAATGGCTGCTGTCATAGCGGGAATATTTTTGGCTTGAAATGCAATGTCTGTCTTTATATACATGTCTGCAATAACATCACTCTGACCAGACCAACATCAGTGATTCCCACAGTCTGTATGACAGCCCCCTGGTGGCCCATGATGGTACTGCACATAGCCTGAGAGGAATTTTTTATGAAAGTTTTGTGATTAGCTTCAAATAAGCATAAAATAATGTATTAAGATGTAATAAAACACATTTAAATTACAGTCTGTGTACTGAATGTAACATTTGTAAATGATGAGGAATCATTAATTGCAGAGTGTGTGTATTAATGATAGTGTTTTGGGAATGTCTGGTGCATATCTGACACAAGTCCAATATTTCCTAGACGAGAGATTTTCTTAGACACAGCTTCTAAAGTGGAATTAGGTGTTCGCTAACCATCTTTGGAGCTGGGCTGAACCATCATGAGCTCCTTGCAGGTGCGAGCGGGGCTCTCGAAGGTCCCCAAAGGCTTCCTCATCAACTCCACGTCATTCTTCATAGACGAGAGAGAAGCAAATACTTCTTCCATTCCCTCTGGGTCCTCGAGAGGCTGATCTCCCTGGAGGAACTCCTCCATGTCCGGATGCACCTCCTCCTCCTGCCCAGATGGGTCTGCTCCTGCTGCCCGCTCGGAGTGCCGTCTTTTCTTTCGCCGGCCGTCCCTGAGAGGCAGTGGCTCAATCATTGTTGCCGGGGGTCCCTGAATGTAGCACAGAGAGTTGAGTGAGAGGTGAGTGAGAGAGGAAGAGGATAAAGTTGGCACATTGAGAAGATCATGATGTGGATCACAAGATGTACTCACCGGGAGTCCTGGGGCTCCAGCAGGGCCTCGATCTCCTTGAGGGCCAACGATACCCTGGAGTACAAAAGAGGACAGAACTTTGTGTGTCAATTTAGCGCTCACCTGGAATCTCCCTCACACCACTTCGTTAAACCCCAGCTTCATCCAGACTGATATGTCTGCTGCTTTATAGGATTATCCAGCTTTGTGCATCAGCACTCTGTGGTCAGAGCCTCAAGACAAACTATAGTGGTTTTCAGTACATCACACACACACACACACACACACACCAGAACCAAATCCTATTAAAAGGACCCAACGGAAAAAAATCACACACACAGGACAAGGAGTGGTTGAACGGCATACTTTTGAGTTCCCAAGACATGTGGCAAACACAATAAAGCATAATGATTAAGCCAACAAACACACTTTTTTTCACTCTTTCACATCAAATGCTCACAAAGCAGAGGCCTGAGTGTAGAAATAGCATAATATATAAAGAACAAAGACATATAACTGGACTCACCATGTCCCCCTTTGATCCTTTCTCACCGATAGACCCCTAAAACGGAAAATAAAATATTTAAACTTGTAAAGTGTGTTATTACACAAGTAAGCAAGTAAAACTCTCAACAGTATGTTTGTTGTTACAACGAATCTTTAATACCAAAATTTGCATTCCCGGTATGAGTGACATTTATATCTGCATAAACAAGATGCAGCAGATAGTAAAATACAATTCAACAAACTAATTTTTTAAACTCTCTTTCAGCATCTTCTTCCAACCTGAATTTCCACAACAACATTGTGAGAAGACAGATGAGTTTCCCTTCCTCTTTATCCAAGATGGCAATCACTTTTCATAATCCCTTATTGCGCTGAACATCAGTCAGCGATAGAGTTTTTCCTCCTGACAGGTTTCTCATTGTACTCATTAAATATTATTGTTTCAATACCACAGTGACCCTGCATTTACGGTTATGGTAATGAATGAATGTGCCGTCGTACGGGTGCTTTTATAGGACAGTAATGGTATATGAATAGATCCGATCATATAGTGGAGGAGTAGAGATGGAAACACTCATCGTATGGCATCTATCGTAGCTGTAAACACTATTATGAATGAGCCAATAAGATATTTAGTAGCAGTATCTCTGAGAAATGATATAGTTCTCAGAGTCAGTATCGATTTGATACTCATTATTGCTATAGATACAATACACAGTATCAGTATTGATATGATACTCAATATCAGAAATGATATAGTTCTCAGAGTCAGTATCGATTTGATACTCATTATTGCTATAGATACAATACTCAGTATCAGTATTGATATGATACTCAATATCAGAAAATCAGTATGGTATCGATACGATACAAGAAGAGTATTGATTCGATACTCAGTATCAGAAACGATATAATTGTCAGAGTCATTATTGATACAATACTCAATATCAGAATCAATATGATACTGATTATCAGAAACAATATTATTCTCAGAATCATTGTCGATACAATACTCAATTTTGGCATCAATGCGATACTCAGTATCAGAAATGTTGATCCTCATCGGTATCGATACGATACTCAGTATCAGAAATGACACTCATCATCGGTATCGATACGATACTCAGTATCAGAAATGACACTCATCATCGGTATCGATACGATACTCAGTACCAGAAACGATATTATTCTCAGAATCATTGTCGATACAATACTCAATATTGGTATTAATATGATATTCAATATCAGAAACAATATAATTGTCAGAGTTATTATTGATACAATACTCAAAATCAGAATCAATACGATACTGATTATCATAATCGATACAATACTTGGTATCAGAAATGATACTCAGTGTCAGTATGAATACCATACACAGCATCAGAAACTATACGATGCTCGGAGTCTGAAAGGTTATGATTCTCAAAATTGATATCAATACAATCCTGGGTATCTGACACCAATAAGTATTAATATTAATCATAGAAGGTTGTGTCACTTACTGACAGTCCAGGTGGTCCTGGTGGACCAGTGGGACCTGCGATTCCTGTCACACCCTACACATGAAAACAAGCAAACCTTATTGGAGAACTAATTTATTTGTAATTGAATGCATGAGATGCGTCATGTTGCTACTACAGTGTAAGTACCACATCTCCTTTAGGCCCATGTCTGCCCTCCATCCCTGGCAGGCCTCTGTCTCCCTTCTCTCCGTGTTCTCCTGGGGGGCCAATTAGACCAATCAAACCACCATGACCCTGCAGACACAGATGTGATTCATCAGCATTGTTTCCAAGGTTTAAAGTATGGCGCAGTAGAATTTTCCTCTGGGCTAAAAGCTAAACACTCACTTTATCTCCCTTCACTCCAGAGTCTCCTTTCAGTCCAAGAAGCCCTGGTGGCCCCTGTTAGCCAACCCAGATGTCTTAGTAAGATAGTCACAATAATGCTGTTTATGAAATACAGATTTATCATCATGAGATGAACTCCAGGTATGAGGCTTACCATTGGTCCTGGTGGTCCAGATTGTCCTGGTGGCCCATTTAACCCTTGTTCACCCTGAAAATAAAGGCAGGAATTGATGACGTTTGTTTTTATTGTACTGTGATCATGTTGAGGGTTCGCAGTGTGCACTAACCGCTGGTCCTGGGATGCCTCGTAGCCCTTCTGGACCATCTCTTCCTGGCTGTCCTTGGGGTCCCACTGGGCCTGTTTTACCTGGAGGACCTTGGCTTCCCATTGTCCCCTGTAGACAAAGAGAGAGAGGGTGATAATGATTAGGAAAAATCTGATCGAAATATTTTGTTTAAAATTCATAAATGTAACCACAGATTGTGAGTCCTCATTCCTACCTTGGCTCCCTTCATGCCTTGCTTCCCTTCTGTTCCCGCAGCACCCACATGACCCTGAGGGTAGGCAAAGAGTGTTGCTGTGATGATAATGGACATTCTCATACACAGGTGCTGCATTTTCCCATTCCCACCAAGCAGTACAATGCACTCCTACAAAATGCCTTAACTAAAAAAGGCTTTGTTTCTCTGAATTAGCAAGATAAATTCCAGTAGATTCCAGAGGAGCCAAACATATTGAAACCGTGTAAACACAGACAAACTGCTGTGTTGTATTTCTTTAAAGTTAAATATGCATGCAATATGCTTCCAAGTAATTGAATGACATGAATCGTGTCACATCATAGCAGTATGACACACTGTTGTCCGCCAATAAATTCAAACAAACATAACACAAATGTGACACAGTAAACACTGGTGTGCGCCGTCATTGCTTCTTAAAAAGGAAACATAAGTGGCCTTAAAGCCTAACAGACGTTTGTTAATCTCCAACCTTTTAGCTACCGCAACAGAAAAGTTATTTGGTATCCTTCACAATTTCAAACAATTACACAATATTATACCAAAGTGAATGAAACTGCACCACTTGGTAGAAATGGGGCTCATAATTCACTACGCTCACCCTTCGTCCAGGAGGTCCTGAAGGACCTGGCTCTCCAGAGGCTCCTGGGGGTCCCTACGAATAAAAAAAGAAAGTAAGAGGTTTGAAGTTAAAACAAAAATACTTTCAATTCAAACTTTCAGAAGATAGCAAAACAAAAACACTGCTTACTGCTTTGCCAAGCTCTCCGCTGTCTCCCTTAGGTCCTGGACCACCATCTATCCCCTGAATAAAGAAATGTCACGAGGCAAACGTTATGCAACATAAATGAATAGTAATTACTCATAAAATAAACATTACAACAATACTCACATTGATGCCAGGCTCTCCAGAGGGTCCTGGGTCTCCTGGGAATCCAATAGGACCCTATGGGCAAAAAAACACCGTACAGTATGTGTGACATTAACAAATTCATCTGACAATCAGAGCGAGAAAATGTCAATAAACCAGAGGGACAGGACTCACGAGATTGCCTTTGGACCCGTCCTCGCCTGGTACTCCTCTGGTTCCCGGAGGCCCGCCCGCACCAGGGGGACCAGAGTCTCCCTTCTCCCCCACGTCACCTTTAGTACCCTGGCACGACAGGAGCGGAGTTCACAAACATTTATAAAGCAAAGAATGGATGATGTTGAGCAGGCTTGGAAAGACGGATGAAGGTTCTGTGACTCACAGGAGGTCCGGTTACTCCCGCTCCTCCAGGGTTACCAGCCTCGCCGTCCTCACCCTGTGGTGGAGAGCTGACATTAGCGAAACACAGCACATGCACACGCGCACGCACAAACTGTTAATGATAATGCTGACCTTCTCTCCGACAAGTCCAGGCTGACCCACTCCACCAGGCGGCCCGGCTGCACCCTGGGGCAGGAGGAGAGACAGAGACAGAGAGAGAGAGACAGAGACAGAGAGAGAGAACAGCTTAAATCAAAATCTCATGAAACAAGAGGGAGTTGAAATATTCATTTGATTCTTGAAAACTCAAGTGCTCTTTATTTTGTTCCTTTGTCTGGGTGTTTCAGCAGTCCTGCAAAGGGAATATCAGTGTTTGGTCTGTGAGTCACACAATAGTCGTGTTCCAGCGCCTGAGGGAGGCACAAACGACTCGTCAAAAATAAAAGACGTTTAAATTAAATCACATGACTGGAAAAAACGACTCCTGCTTTCGCATTTTTGCTCCAATGGGCAACTATTGGATGTGAGGAGGTTTGTGTGGAATGATGAGGAAACCACAACTTTCCTCAATTCACAACAATAGTTGAAAACATCCAATTGGCACTTTTTTTATTGAAATCATCAACGTGTGTTTTCTTTATCCCCTGGAACTACAAAAATACATCTCTATAATCTCTCTATAATCTCTTTTACCAATTTAAAATTTCTTTAAAATAAAAAGTTGTATTGAAATATCACACAAAAGCTTTTACCCTTGAGGGCCATGGTTGGGGCGAGCGAGTGCAATGGAAGTGGTGAATAAAGGATGAGATTTGGAAATCAAGTCACACCAGCTGAAGCTGTAAGCTGTCTTTTTTTTCACATCCTCAAAGATGTGGCTTCTTACTCGTCTTACTCTTCCTCCGTGGAACCACCCGCTGCTGATCTTGATGCGTTTTCTTTTACATTTTCACAAATTCTATTCAAATCTTTCTTGAAATATTGCCTATTCATGTTTTTTAACATTGAAAGAGGTGGAAAAAAAAACGTTTGGATAAGTTGTTAATGCAAATGAGTGCAATGGAATCAGATTAATTAACCCTTCGTAGTCACGCGGCACGGATCTGTGCTGCAGGAGCACCGGTGGTGAATAATACACAACTCCTTATATGGACATCCTGGGTTTTTTTTTTTCGTCTTCTTATGTGTTGTTGAGTCAAAGTTACGATTGCATTTTTAGTAATGATATAAAGTAGCAAAAATTGTGCAGAAGTCACAAAATTAGACAAAGTGAACTTTGAACTGTGACGTATTTCCAAAATTTCACAAATTCAATCAGATTTTAAACATTTTCAGTAGTTTTTTTTTCATCAGAATTCGTAGGTGGTGCTGAAATAAAAGGATATAAGACACTCGGTATTGCACATTCTTATAGCCTCTGTATATACTGTACCTTTTAACATAGTAATGGAAAATAGCAGCCGAAATGCTCTGTGTTCTAAGTGTTAAAAGCTTTTCCATCACTTCTCTTTGTTTAGGCCGTGGAATTGCAGCTTCTTATCATCCTGTGGTGACCCCAAACTTTTGTGCCAACTACTCATTACGTTGGTGAACTAACCGCTCATATTCACTTTACAGCCACAAATGGATTTTTTTCTTTTTACTGGCAATACATTTTAATGGATGAGAGGGATGACATGCACCTCTTCCATCAGTTTCTCCTCTGTGCACGTGTGTCCACCGAGTACACACACACGCCTGTTAGTATGCAGACATGTATGTCAGTATATTGACAAACCCATAATAGAGTTGTTTTTTTTTTAGTCGAATGCAGAAACCCGAGCGCCGAGCACAGTCGCGCACGTCTGCCGAGCCCCAGCTGTCAGCTCCTTCCCTCTCACACGCCAGCCCGCCCCGTTTTCACTCTTTTCTTCTCTTTTATCAGTCCATTAATGGATCCCACCATCTCTGCACCACTGTATGATGAAGCACTGCCGCTTCTGACTCACGTGGCTCTCTGCAACACTGCTGAATAATTGACCGGTGTGAGAGGCTGTGGAGAGGCGGCCATTACCAGAGGTAAATATAACTGCATCTCAGGGATGATAGTCTAATACATCTTAATGATTCATGGTGCAGCAAATATAACTCTCTGTCTCTCTCTCTCTCTGGGATTATATCCTAATACTGTTTAATAATTCAAGTTTCAAACGTGGTGAGAGGAGAGTCTGTGGTGGAGAGCGTTCAAACAAAGACATGGGATTTGTAGAATTGTGTGCACGGATAGATGTGATATAGATTCGCTCTGAACTTCAGGAATTGTCTTGTCTTGCCTTCTTCTTTCCGAGCCCAAGATTCCAAGTTTTGCACACGAGTCGTTATTAAAATACAAAAAGAAAAAAAAAGCCGATATACACGACTTCAGTCTTAATAGCACATTTAAAAACAAACAAACTGCAAACCTAGACTGAAGAATAAGCGCGTAACGAATGTGAGGACATGAGGCTGAATTGTGGGAGACAGACGTTGTGAAAAATTATGCACATTTATTCATTGTGAGTGAGATCATTATAATATTTGGTCATTCTGATTATGCTGATTAGCACATGAAATGGACCGTGCTGGTGCCGTTATTGTTACAACTAATTTAACTCGTATTATTGCAGCCCGCGTGCCTCATTTAAATGTTTCCACGGGATGTAATGTTTCTGTGCAGGTCAGAAAGGAGTATTTACTGCTGCGTAATGAAGATGAATAAATGAGAGAGGTGGTTGATGGGAGTGAGGAAATTCTTTTACTCACTCTACACTAAACGGCATGTTTATGGTGTATTTCCTCATCATTCAGTACATTAGTGCGGCCATGACATTTAAATGTTATGTTATAAAACCTGGGACATCATGAATATTTAGGATGCAGCCGTTATCTTTAATGCGTACAGTATGTTACGCTGGAATGAGAATAGCAGCACTTTGTAATCTCACTTATTATTATTACTGCGACAGTTTATTTTCCACCGGTTTTTGTTTTCATGCCATTTCACTTAATGTCTTATCCACACGGACACAGAACTTTTACTGTGCCACTGTTTGGTTTTCTTTGTTTTTCAGATTCACAGATTTGTAATTTCATGTAGCACCTAAGCCTCCCTTTTTTGCTTATTTTAACCATAAATAAATAAATCAATAAAGCCAGAAAATGCCCTGTGAGTAAGTGCTGTTGCCTATTCTTCCAGAATAACTTTTAATATCTAGCAGTTATTTACTGCAATTTACTGCATGTAAAAATAACTGCTGTTACTGTTTTAACAATTTAAAATGAAGAAAAACTAAAAGTTTTATTCAAAAAACACTGTAGTTGTATGAACACCAGATTTTGTCGTTTTTGTCCCATGTCCAAAAAAAGGCCAAAAAAATTGAAATTATGTACATTTTTCCCAATTTTTCCCTCTCTGGAGGCACTGATTTGCCGGCTTCCTGCAACCGCGTGAGTGAAATTACTGCAATAACCACACGTTGGCTTTGACATGCAACTTCTCAGCTTTCAGCAACTGTTGGAATGTTTCCGAAACGGTCGCGTAATTATGGTAACGCAAAATGTGCTTGCGTGAACTTGTCGTTTTTCGATACGCTCTGTGTTAAAGGGTTAATTAAAAGTTCCTTAAATGTAATCCTGTTTGGTCATGATTTTGGGTGCCAGTCTCTGCCAGTGTGTGCAGTAATTATCAATACTTCTACTAATTCTTAATTATTTTTCTGCTCATATTTGTTATACTGTAAAGGCCTGTACATGCTCCGCAAGAACTGAGAGATGGGTTTGTAACTTCAAAAGTTTCCGCTTTCCCTGCATTAACCACGCCCTCTTCAAATTTCTGACCAATGGCACAAAAGTTGTCGGACACAGGTAGGGCTTATTTTCCTAACCGATTAATCTGTTGGATATATTCTCGATAAATCGAGCAACCGTTTGGTCCATAAAATGTCAGAAAGAAAATAAATGTTTTTTTCAGTTTGAATGATTTCTTTGTTATATGGAGCAAAGAAATTAGACAATATTCACATTTTAGAAGCTGAAAAATCCGAAAACTGAAATGAATCGATTAACAAAATAGTTTTAGTAATCGATTAATAATCAATGAGAAGAAAGAACACATTTCTCTGTTCTTGCAGAGTATGTACAGGCCTTAAGACTATATACTTCTGTCAAAAAAGAGCATTATATTCTGGGCCAGGAGGAAAGAACGACCGAACGATCCTTTGAGGGTGGCTGACACAAGAGCCAGCAGATACAATATAAATTAATGCAATTAACAGTTCCCTTTTTGGAAACTTTGGAAACTCCAGAGTTATGCAGATGTGAGACATAGCTGAAGCAAATTCAGTGTGTTTTACTAAAGGAATGTACGCACATAGCCAAAATATTTCCACATCAAATTGTCTTTTTGATTATTGCAGAAAATCCCGCAGGCAAATGTGACACAGAAACCGCACAAGCCTTCAGCTGTGGGGCATCAGTGGCCAGGGGTGTTTCAAGGGAATGTGGGGACCCAGGGAAACTGGGAAACCATGCCTTTAAAGACAATAACACCTGCTTTTTGTGCATTAAACACATTTTTTTTGGATTATTCAACTGACAAACTAGCTTTTTGTTAACATACAAATGAATAAACCATACAGCAGTGTTTTAGCTGCTCCAAATTAAACCCAGGGTCTTTTATTAAATCCAGTTTTTGCCTCTCATGTGATTCTCTGAAGCATAAATACACTTCATGGTTCAGACGGTGTGTGAGGCACTAAAATTATGAAGCTTTACGTCACAATCTAGTGGCATGGGGCATCATTAGCTGGTTTCACACCATGTTTCTGTTCCAAATCAGAGAGAATTTGACCGGCACAACGCTAAATCACGACATTAATATTCTCAAGGCACAAAGTTGCAATGTGGGGAGTTTCTCAGAAAATCGTTGTCACTGTGGACTAATATAATTAATATAATTAGCCATTCTTGGGGCCGGGGGGGATACCCTACTTTGCAATGACCTTGATTTGTGTTAATAACAAGTTTGAGAGAAACAAAAAAAAAAGGTGTACTGTAGTTTACCTCTGCACCAATGGGCCCTTGAGGGCCTCGTGGACCATGCAGTCCCGGGGGACCCTGTGGAGAAAGAAATGAAAATGTTTTCATTAGCATCTCAGCATCACATAAAAACCACCGCCTCGATAAAACACACACAGCGAAGCAGAGTGAATGTGAGCTAAAGGGTCAGTTGGTGCTTCCTAAATTAAACGAGAGTTGGGAGGCAGTGCACGGTGAATTGCTTATGCAGTGGCCCCAGTATGTATGATCATTATCGCAGGGACATGATGAAGACGTCCAGACAGGTCATTACCCTCGACACGACAGATTCCTCCTCGTTTTCCCTCCCTCCCACTCCGTCTCTTGCTCTTGCTCTTTTTCCCCCAACTTATTAATAAGAAACCTCTCGCCTGTGATGTACAAGACCATTTTCTCTCGACCACGGTGACGCCATGTGATTTGACTCTTCAGCGCAGCTCAAGAGAGCACTGAGCAATTAATCCTAACTGCGCTCGGCTTGAATTCCAGTTGAGTAGATGTTGAGCTGTGCCCTGAATCACTCTGGAGTCTTTGGAGGAGGCCTCGCACTGTAACAACACCGAGAAACAGAAAAGACAGACAATCTGCCCAGAGAGAGAGAGAGAGGGAGAGAGGGAGAGAAGGAGAGAGGATTTTCTGATCCGAGACGCCCACAAATGTATGAAACTTCCCCACCGAGTCCTCAGAATCCCCTCCTCTCTCTCCCTCTTTCACTCTTTCCACCTTTGTTTTGGTTCCATTTTGATGCCTTCCCTCCTCTAATCTGGCGGCGGAGGAGAAGAGGAGCTGTAGAGAATCTTGTTGAGCGCGTGTTCATGGTTGACAGCGCGGCGAGATGACTGTCACAAAGGAGGATGCTCATTAGACAGCCATGGCTGAGGCTAATCTGATTAGCAGCTGTCACACCGTCTTCCTGCTCACAATCAGTGCCCCGCCTCTTCCTTCCACACCACCGCTCCGCTGCCTCCTTTCTGTCACTGTCTTCTTTCTCTTCTCTTTTCTTTTCCTCCACTTCATTCTCGGGTATCGTGTGTCTCGGGTCTTTTTGTGTTACTGATACTTAGCCTCCAAAGATCTGCCACACATTACAAAGATAATTTAATTTGTGTGGCACTTGATGTTGTAGCCGAGGGCCGTTTGTTATCAGGGCAAACGGACATTGCCTTGTGTTCCTGATATTTGGAGCCAATGTGGGAGTGTGTGAAAGTGTATTTTCTTGAAGGGCCATGAGGGGGCAGCACCGAAAAAGTTCAGAGTTCTTTCTATCTATCTATCTGTACATCCATCTATCCATCTGTACATCCATCCATCTATCTATCTGTCTATCTATCTGTACATCCATCCATCCATCCATCTATCCATCTGTACATCTCTCTATCTATCTGTACATCCATCCATCCATCCATCTGTACATCTATATATCTATATATCTATCTATCTATCTATCTATCTATCTATCTATCTATCTATCTATCTATCTATCTATCTATCTATCTATCTATCCATCCATCCATCCATCCATCTATCTATCTATCTATCTATCTATCTATCTATCCATCCATCCGTACATCCATCTATCCATCCATCCATCATCTATCCATCTGTACATCTATCTATCTATCTATCCATACATCTATCTATCTATCTGTATATCCATCTATCTATCTGTCTATCTATCTGTACATCCATCTATCTGTACATCCATCTATCTATCTATCTATCCGTACATCCGTACATCCATCCATCCATCTATCTATCTATCTATCTATCTATCTATCTATCTATCTATCTATCTATCTATCTATCTATCTATCTATCTATCTATCTATCTATCTATCTATCTATCTATCTATCTATCTATCTATCTATCTATCCATCCATCCATCCATCCATCCATCCATCTATCTATCTATCTATCTATCTATCTATCTATCTATCTATCTATCTGTACATCCATCTATCTATCTGTACATCTATCTATCTATCTGTACATCTATCTGTACATCTATCTATCTATCTTTCTATCTATCTGTACATCCATCCATCTATACATCATCCATCTGTACATCCATTTATCTATCTGTACATCTATCTATCTATCCATCCATCCATCCGTACATCCATCCATCCATCTATCTGTACATCTATCTATCTATCTGTACATCCATCTATCTATCTATCTATCTATCCATTTAAAAAAATATCAAAATATAAATCAGACAGAGTTTAAAGCCATGGTTCTCAAACTGTGGTTGCATGGTACTTGAGCTTCCTCTGGTGGTACCACTGTACAGACCAGGGTATGTGATGGGAACGGAGCTGAGGACTTTTGACTATAGGGTGCGTAGAAAATGAGTCAAATAACAAAATTAAATAACAATAATTAGAGTCACCTTATCTCTCGCCCCATCTTAATCTAATTTCACTATATAATGTGAAGTATATGTTAGGAGGAGGATGTTGGTGATAGTGTTGTTACTTGCTCGGTATAAAAAGTTTGAGATCCGCTGATCTGCAGGGAGCAGACTGGCTTAATATCTTCTGTCTAAATGAGTCTGGTCCTGTGCTCTCAGGATCTGTGACCGTCTCTGTACAACTGTGGCATGAACCATACCGATACTAAACCAGGGTCCGGATTAAAGTGACCTCACTCAGCGCCGCTGCCTGCAGTTTGAGGGCAGTAAACATTAATGATTATCGGCAGAGGGAGAAAAATAAAGTTTGGCTCGTGAGTTTGACACAAAGCAGCAGAATCAGCACAGCTGAAGCAGACCGACTGAATAGGTGGCACTAATTAAAAGTTAATGAGCTGTGCTGGGTTGTCTGTGTACCAGCTCCAGTTCATGGGCTGCTGATACTTTGAACCTGCACGATAACGTGATTACAGCAGTTTCTCGAATGAACCTCGACAACATCATTCGTCCTCCTCGTCACTTTTAATTGCAGTCTTTGGATCCCATGATAATATATTCAAGGAATTAATAGTACTCGTCTTCAGATATAATAACTGTGTCTCTAATATGACGACAGTATGAGATCTGTTCTAATGAAATTATGCATTACCTACACACTAATTATGGAATTACATGATTATATGTTATTAGTGAGACATATGCTAATTCTTTAATAGGGGATTCAGGTTAAATTAAAACTTCTTTGACCCTCGCTGTGTTATAATCTAAAACCTGTGCTTCCCAAAATGTGGGCCGTGGCCCACCGGTGGTCCACACAGTTATTACAGGTGGGCCCCATTGACCAAATGTAACGTCTTTGCTGTAATCAAAATAAATTAATTTAATTAATAAATCACAAAAATATTCATTGGTAATTGAGCCAAAAAAAAGACTTAAGTTACTTTAAATCAAGATGTTTGTTTGTTACGTAGTAATTAAGTAATAAAAGAAGACATCTTTTATACTTCTTTTTGCCCACTCGCAGATTTCAGCTCCTACTGCATATTTAAAGGTAATATGTACTTTAAGATGCAATATTTTTTTTAGGCGAGGAAAAAAAAATCCTTTATTTTGATAGCAGGATAATTCACAAAGAGCTTGTAATTGCAGAGATACACTGCATACATACGAGCAGGGTCAAGGAAGAAGAGGTTATAGTCATTATAAAGAATTTGGCGAGGGAGGCACGTGCTTGAGTTTCTTGAGAGGACACTGTTTAATGACTGTTTATTGTGTGTGTGTGTTTGTTGAATTGATTTTTTTTTTTCATTGTTTTCATAATGGATCCATCAATAACGGGCCATCGCCTAACCTCATCAATCTGACTCTCGATGCTGCTGCCGTCACTGTCGACAGGCGGTGAGTCACTGCGACTCACCAGCACCGTAATGGCCGCGCTGCAACAAGAACAAACAAATCGTGCGATTATGTCTGTCAGAATGATCCCGTGCGTTGTCTTCTCTTCTCCAAACGTGTTATTTGGGTTTCACTGACATCCATATCTGAAATGTCCGAAAATACTGCCTCGGTAGTTCTCATAATATAGGTGTACCTTTTTACCCCGCCCCCCCCTTCAAAATCTTTCCATTTAAGAATTTATTTTTTAATCTAATCTAACATGCATTTGGTTCAAGGTCACGGAAGAAGCTGCTTTTAAAACTGGGGCAGGAATGCCAACAAAAAGTGAATGAAGCTGAGAAACCTATTTAAGAAAAAAATAAGTCAATATCCAATATCAGACGAGACCGAGACACGACTGTCATAATAATCACAGAGCAAAAACGCAGGATGTCAGGAAAATGTTGGCCGAAAACAGACTTGGGAGCTGTCACCGCGCCACAGCGGCGCATTCGTGTCGAGTGTCGTATGTGCTGAGATTGCTGAACAGTTCTCACCATCGAGCCAACGTGTCCGCTCTCTCCTTTCTCCCCCGGCGGTCCTGGCATCCCCTGCATATACAGATGTGGTGAGTAAGCACCGTCAGTAATGATTAAATGTGAAATCAAGAGACAAACAACATGCATTTTCTTACCTGAAGTCCAGACGGTCCAGACGCCCCCTTGAAGCCTCTCTGTCCTTCATCACCTTTGGGCCCGATCCTTCCTTGCTCCCCACGAGGGCCGGGCTCGCCGTCTGCACCCTGACACACACACACACACAGGTCAGCACAGCACAAACTGAACCATCTCGTCATACGATGATATGTTTCTATGACATACTGGCAGTCCTGGCTGGCCCACAGGTCCCAGAAGTCCAACAGGTCCTGGAGGTCCCTGGAAACACAAAAGGGCAGGTCATTGTAGGAAAAACATGATTATAAACAGTGAGTTTCCACCTGGTATTAACATCAGTCCTGGCTGATCCAATCAGCTCCCAAGTCCTCCAGTTCAATCACAGGAACCACATTCTGAGGTGGTTTTGAGCCTCAAGGTAAAGAGGACATCCTCTGACAACTGTAGTTTCATGGAGAAGTATTTTTTTAATCTTATTTCCGCTTGTCAGTGGCCAAAACTTAACCCAAGTGCAGCCATCTCACTTTACAAGCGCAATATCCATCTCGACGCGTGAACGAGATCTAGATCTAGTCGCGTGGAGCCAATAAACCTAAATCAGCCTTGTGTGATCTCATTTGACGACAGATTCGAAATCTAGTTACACTCCACTTGGGCTCGGGTCACTCAGGAGGGCCTTTAATGCCAGGAACTGAACGAGATCATTAAGTTGAGCCAAAACAATGACGTAGGGACTCACGCCTTCTCCTTTGTCTCCTTTGCTGCCCTTCTGTCCTGGTCCTCCTATTTCTCCCTGTGGAGACAAATCCAGAAAGGGAGTCAAAAACCATCAGGACACAGTTGACAGTCACATGCTACGTAGTGGTTCATCTACCTTGTCTCCATCCTCTCCTGGAGGCCCAGAAGGCCCTGCAGGTCCCGGCAGTCCTAAAGGTCCAGCATCCCCATCACGACCAGCTGGCCCAGATGGCCCTTTTTCTCCCTGGGGAACAAATGAGGGGAATCACCACTCACACGTTTTACAAAACGCCAAAATCACATGCAGCTGCGCGACATGTTACTGTATCGCACCAGGAAGGAAAGCCACAAAGACAGCAGGCTTGCATCACATCTTCACCCACTCCCTCCTCTTATTCATTCATTTTTTTTAACCTCTCCTCTGCTCCCTGTCTCATAATGAAATCATCTGAAGTGAGAGCACATGTTGTTTATCACTGGATGGTGGGAGGTGATGGTACAGTACGTGTGAGCGGTGCACGGATGCCCGGGATATTAAAGTTAGCAATGTTCCAAATCTTACTGGCTCGCCTTTCTCTCCCGTCGGCCCAGCAGGACCGATGCCGCCCGGCCGCCCCGGCTGCCCGATGGCGCCGGCCGGCCCAGCGGGGCCCCTCTCTCCAGTGGCACCCTGGGAAACAAGAGCAGACAGCGGAGGAGAAGAATTGAGGGCGAGCGTGTCACATGAGTCACTCCTTGATTTAATGTAGTGATCGCGATGGCCGTTCACCATGGAAACAGCCTCCCCGCTCCGCAGGAACTAGACTTTTCTATATCACACAGAAGTGCAGGGGTTGGTGCGGGAGGCAGTTTTCATAAAAACAGACTTACAATAATTCCTGCGATGCCAGGTAGACCCTCTCCTCCCTTCAGGCCTGCAGGTCCCTGCAGATGACACAAGCAGTGACAGGGTTCATCCACGTCCACTGACTTTTCACCTTCTTGACAGTTTTCAGACATAATCATTAAAATAAGGTGACACTCACTGAGGTAATGTACTACAACCATTTTTATGTGATTCAAGGTAGTATTATTAATATATATATTATATATTATATTATTATTTTATTATATTTACAGCAGATTCAAAGTATAATCAGTGCATATTGTTCCACAAATATTGCGGAAAATACCAGAAGTTACAACAACACCTGGAACCTCATTTACAGTACTTTAATTAGGGACACGATCAGGTAGTATTAAAGGTCATTTGAGGAGATTAAAGCAGATTCAAAACTGCAAAATTATCGCAAAAATATCAGATATCGCATTAATACTAGGAATTAGCAATTAGACTAATTTCTTTAGCTAGTATTAAAGGTTTCTTCATGTATCGGTTAGAGTCATTTTAAGAGCAGATTCAAAGCATAATCAATATAGATGTATCGCAAAAAAAAACACCTGTAATCACAATTATATTTCTTTGGTCAGGGTAACCGTCAGGTGGTTAATTTCATATATATGTGTACCTGTCATTTTAACAGATTAAAGCAGATTTAAAGCAAAAAACACCACAATTAATATAAAAAAAATAAATCTGCACATAAATATCTGTCTGATGATGGAGCTCCTGTAAAATCTACACACTTTAAATTCAACATAAGACCTGATTAGAAAATGTGACACAGATGGCGAGGTGAGAATGATGTGAAATATGTGTGGCATCTTGTGTTACCAGGGCACCAGGTGTCCCTCTGCTCCCTCTGAAGCCTTGGTGCCCAGCGGGGCCACTTTTCCCAAGGGCTCCTGGTGGACCTGGGTCTCCCTGGAAACCAAACACACACACACACACACGCTGTGATTAGAAATAAGGCAAGAAGCCAGCAGACAGCAGGCCCTTTAAGCAACCATTAATCACATAAACCAGCAAGTCACACCAAAAAGGAACATTTATCTTTTATGAGCCATAATACACTCAACACCGCAAGGTTTCCTGTGTTATTTATTAGCAAATTAGAGGAGAGGATGAGACCCAGGAGATGAGATATCCAGACAGTGCTGGAAGAGTCCTTGGGCTCTATCTGGGTATAACAGTAATAAGGTGATGCTGAGAAGTGATTATAATCCTGACATTATGAAAAACAATTCTCACCTTGGCGCCCTCCTTCCCAGCAGATCCCGGTAAACCGTGCTCACCAGGTGGTCCTGGTGAACCTGGGTGGCCTCTGTCTCCAGTCGGCCCGGTCTCGCCGGATTTGCCCTGAGGAGAACAACAAATCTCACAGTTTGTCTTGATTTTTAAAAAAACAAACAAACACACTGTTTGCTTTACATTCAAAGGAATCTACCGGGGGCTGAACTGCTTACCTGAGGTCCGACCACTCCTGGGGGGCCGGGGGGCCCGTTCTTGCCTTGGAATCCCTGAAGAAAGAAGACGGGGGGGGTGGGGGGGGGATGAGTGGAGAGGTGAATCAAGGGCATTTGCAGGTAATATCAGAGGAGTGCAGACAGGAGGGGGTGCTTCTCCAGATTTAGTATCGGCCTTTACGCTTGCACTCTGTCTGGAACGGCAGCGATTCAATGCTGAAGTCATAAATTCTGAACGCGGCCGCTTATGTTAACACAGCATGTCGAATTAAGCTTAATGCCGTGGATGATGTGCGCCTAAAGAGTCAAACATGGAGCTGTAAGTAACGGTGACTCACTGGTTCCCCTCTCTGGCCTGGATGACCTGGCAATCCATCCTTTCCAGGTGGACCCTGTGAGGGAGAAAGAGGATGAAAATGTGTGAAATGAATGGTTCCGGTGTAATAAGATAATGAATAGTTAGAAAGAAGCCTTTTCCAGGTACTTTAGGTAACGGCTAAAGTGTAATCCGTGTTTAGAAGCAGAAGCTTAACAGTCAAACTAAGAATGGCTCCACCCACGTAAACTCAATTCCTAAAGTGAAGAAGAAATGGGAGGAAATGGTACAGGAAGCCACCGCAGTTCACCGTCAGATGTCACTTATTCCTACACACTGGACCGTTAAATCACACGGTTCAAGACGTTCAAGTTCCCTTTACTGGCAATTATTAATCATGTACTTCCATGCGTAAAAAACTAAATTGAATTTCCATTAAATGGCATGAAAGAAAAGATTATAGATTATAAGCTGATGCCCCAATAACAAGTTAAATTCATTTAAAATAAGTGCAAACTTCACCTACATTTACACACTGTACCATTACAACATATACGGTATAAACAGATTGGTTTGCTGACTCACATTAGGTCCTCGAGGTCCTGGTTCGCCGTGTCTTCCCTGTGGTCCTTGAGGACCCTGGTAAACAATAACACAGATTGTCAAATCTCTGTCACACACACACACACAAACAAACGGCAAGTTGTATTTTCTGGCGCCTCACTCACACTGAGCGCACAAAATAAGGATGTTTTATATTGGTGCGCTGTAAACAACAGGGTACCTGTTCTCCAGAGGCTCCTGAAGGACCGTCTTGCCCAGCAGAACCCTGTTAGGTAAAAAAAACAAACAAAACATGGTCACAATGTGAAAATATAAACCCTTTTTCTGCCCCAACAACACAATTTGAGCTTTCCCAAGACGGCCTTTGATGATGGGAGTGCAAACTGAAGCCTCTCACTGACTGAACCAGATGGCCTGTCACTGAGAAGTGCTGCTGCAGTGGTTAATATTCAATGAGAAATCCAGGTTTGTGTGTGTGTGTGTGTGTGTGTGTATCAGTGTCTCAGCACACCTTATCTCCAGGCTTTCCAGTCGGTCCCCTTGCTCCTCTTCCTCCTCTGGATCCCTATAGTAAAACAAACAACATAATAAAAACACCCTGAAAATATAACTTTAATGTCCCCACAAAGCAACAAAAAAAATGTAAAAATAATTCACGGAATAAAAAAAATGACAGGATTCCCTGTTGTTTATATTCAGCAAACTCAAAATACGATATGTGAAATGCCGAGTCAGCAATCCAAACTATTGTTTTCCTGTTCCTGGAATGATTTGATTTTTTTGACCGCTAACTTCTCACAGTTCAAATAAAAAAGAAAAAAAATGGCTGAAAAATGAATGGAATATTTCAAAAAGTTTCCAAAAAGTAGTGGAAAAAACTTTAAATGAATGCAGGGATGGTCCTGAACATGAAACCTGAAACTTCAGCATTCCCAAATGCCCTAACAGGTTTCTACCTTCACGTCATGTGGATTTTTTTGAGTCAAAGTGAACTTTTGTGCCAAATTTGAAATTTGAGGAAAACCAAAACCCCTGAATTTCAAGGTCTGACACTTTCACAACTTTCTCTGCAGCTGTACTTACGTTTGAACCTCTTTGACCCCCGGTTCCTGGCTGACCGGCTGGACCCTGCGTTATAGCGATAAACAGTTACAGTGACGTCTGTATAGAAAATGGATTGATACAAAAAACTGTCCGTTTTCGTCCTCACCCTTCGTCCCTTTTCTCCGGCGGCTCCCGCCAATCCAGTGAAGCCCACTGAACCCTGCAGAAACACGTGGAGGTTCATCAGCCCCAAAGTCTCATTACCGTATAATTAACTACTGTATCAAATTAAAGCAAATCTAATCCAGCGGCCCAACACAGCTTTTAAGCGCGCCATTCATCAACACGTAATGAATTGATGTCACAAAATGAACTATTAATAAAATAGCCCCTTCGTCCTGATATAAGACCATTTGTCATCTTTTTTTTATTTTTTAATCAGACGGGAAACGGCTTTACGGTTTAAAGACACACGCGTCCTGCTGGTGAAAAAGAACCACGGGACGCGCTGACTCATCATAACAGCTCATCACTGCGAAATCACCTTAGGACCTTGTCTTCCTGGGTATCCTGGTAATCCTGGCACGCCGAGTTTCCCCTGCAGAGAGAGCAGCAAAATTAGAGAGGAGGAAGAATCCAACCGGGGGAAATATTAAAGCATGAAAAACATTTCATTTTTTTTAATGACATAGTGCTGACTGTGCATGTGGAGGTTCAGCAGGGTATCTCCAAATGAATGCATACAGTGATGACAGAGAGATTAAATGCTTAAACGGGCACTCTGGTTCAGTGGCTTTGCTGCTTCAGGAGTGAGTCGTGTTAAGATGTAATTAATGCGGTTGCCTCCCAATCTATACGTTGAGTGATTTTCATTTCATAAGACAGTTTGTTCCACATCCACACGAGTCAGTTTTCACTTTAAAATGCATCAACTCTGCTCGTGATGCGCCCGAGGTCGACACTACGTCAAGAGTTTCCCAGCACCAAAAACTGAGATGTTCAAAAATGCTGATGGCTCTGTTTTAGGCTAAATTCACACTGTCATGGATCCACATGAGCATTTCAGCGCCGATCCTCATCCACACTACCCGAGCAGCGAGAGCAGCGACCGGTGCGAAGGCTCCTCTTTGTATATGCTCTGATGTTTCTTTTCCATCGTCACCTTTTTCTCCCGCTTGCCTTAAACAGAAACTCACCAAACTTGAAAACTGCGATCTGACCGAGTTTTCGTCGTTAGCATAGTTTCAGAAAGTAGTGGAAGTCCTTTGTTTTCTGTTAAGAGGCTGAGCACAACTACTCAAAGCGATAATTAGGAAATAAATGTAGGAAACTGTGTCACTGTCACTAAAATGCAGTCGGTTTTCAAACAAAAACAGACATTTTCTAGGTTGAAAACACAGGGGTTAGTGTGGACAATAGTCATATCTAGAGAATAATTCATGTTAAGTTCAGTGAATAATCAAATAATACAAAAAAAAAAAACATTGTAGGTGTCGACGCAGATCATTCTTGTTTGAAAACACCATGAGCAAATGAAAATGTGTTTGTGTGGACGCGGCCTAATAATCACAAGTGAAACCCGAGGTGAGGACATTTCTAATGGTTAGAGCAGGATAATGCAGGCGTGGAAAAGATTTCCCCACTCTAGCTCTTACCTCGTCCTTTAATGTAAATGTAACGTGACATTTACCTTCTCTCCAGCTATGCCTGGAGCTCCTAAATCTCCCAGGAGTCCTGCTTGGCCCTTCAGCCCCTCTGGTCCATCCTCTCCACGAGCGCCCGTTACTCCATTATCACCCTAACGTCAACAATGAGAGCAGGAGAGAGGCATTGGTTTTTATTCCTGCTCTAACTAAAGCAGATTTATACCGAGGCGATTGCTCTTACTCTGTCTCCCAGGAGGCCCATGTCACCTTTGGACCCGGGGAAACCGTCTTCTCCCTGAGGAGAGGTGATATCTCGTTATTTGAGTGTAAACTTGCATTTCAGCACCTGTTACCAGGATCCACGGCTTCACTCTGCACTCGCCTTCTCTCCTTTGCTCCCCTTCAGACCCCTCACTCCGTCGGCTCCCTGTGAAATAAAAAAAAAAAAAACTTTAATCCGGCAAACCAACGGGGTGAAGCTTTAACCCATTTCCTGTGATTCCTGACATTCCCGACAACACTAAAATGATTTATAAGTGTGTATTGATTTTCTCTTGACCCAACATTGCTCTGCTATCGAGCAGTTATTGACCTCATATTTATGTCCGACTAACAACAAGGTCAGACCCCCGCCCTCCGCCCCGCCCCCCGAAGGATGCTGAGGCAAAGTATGTGACGAAAACCAAAACACGACGCAGAAATCAAAACCATTTCACAGCTTTTCACTCCTCAGTTTTCAAAAGCACTCTCAGTCAAAGAACGGACTGCCCCGCTCCTGTGCACACAGCGCTACGCCGTCTGACCGACAAATGTTCTTCACGCTGTTGTTAGCACACGCCCCCCCCCCCCCCGCAGAGGACCGTGTTTTGGTTTCACCTGTCAATCATACACAGCAGCTTGTCCATCACAGGTAGACAAAAGCGGCAGAACAAAAACACGAGTGAGGGGAATAAATGTCTGAGTGAACATTACACCTGGGATCGTGATGTGTTTATGGCTTACCTTGACTCCGCGGGTCCCCGGGTACCCGACAGGCCCCTGAGCACCTGGTAAACCCTGCATGAGAAAATGAGAAAACAGCAGGATTCTTCAACACACGAACACACACACACACAAGATGATGCACCAAAACAAACAAGAGTTACTGTGACTCATTTTGTAACATAGTGATTTCAGTCTATGTACAGATTGTGTGATTATGATTATAAATAAAAGGCTTAATGAAACAAAAAGGACAGAAGTTAGTTGCTTTCTTTCTAAACTAACGTCACCATAATGAACATATTTGCATAAGCCAAACATTTTCTTCCACTCCCACATTGATGAGGTCATTCAATTGTTGTAAAAAAATGACACTTTAAGGTGAATTTAGAATGGATAACTGTTGTACTTAAGATGCCGATTTGACCGCTAATAATAAAAATAAAACTAAGGACCTATTTGGACCTAGTGGACGACCCCAGCCATCCATCACACGCTCATATCCACTCATATGTGCAGTGTGTCATTGTCTATTTGGAACCAACTTGTGACGGAGACCTGATGTTACAGTCGCCCCCTGGTGGCTGTTCAATATATATTCTAAGCCCACAGTACATCCACTTTTCACAGACACAGGAAGAGACTGTTGTGCTCGAATCATCACTGGTGATAAAAGAAAATCCTTTAAATGGGAGATTTAAGGTGTGTTGATCTCTTTCCCCTTTGCTTTTATTTAGCGTCATAAAAACACGATTAGAAGACGCATGAGTACGTGCTGTGGACTCTAAAAAAAGAAATAAAAAACGATGGCGATGTAGTGAGACAATGATGGTCATTATGAGGAGAGTTTTTTGTGACCTGGTGTGAGTGACTGCAGAGTTACAAAAAAACAACAACCAAGACACTATACTGTTGCTATTTTAATCGAATTTCTTGCTTTGACACAGAAGAGTCAGAGGCATTCGAGTTACCCACTTGGATTCCTTTCTCTCCCGTGGGGCCTTCTCTTCCTGGGTGACCCTGAAGCAGAAGAAAAACATCAATCAAAAGCCACTTAGCGCGGCTGAATAAGATATAGATCTGGTATCATTCTGTAAGTGAAATAAATGAGTGAACCCAAACAATGAGGAGCTCCCAACAGTCGCTGCTCGTGGCAGACAACAGGAAGGGTGTCGGATGACTGTACGTACATGGAGATTAGCATCTTTATTATAATCTGGCATGTTGACCTCTAGTATTTCAGATGAAACCCTTGATTCCTCACATTTAAGTTGCTTTTGTCAGTTGACATAATGTAAAGTGGACAAATAATATCATTGAGTTTCAATTTAATCATATCAGAGGCAAATTGTGTGATACTGGCACATTTTTCATTTTTGTTTCCCTGCAACACGTCGTGAAAGTGTTTCTTCTTTCATTCTTTGGTGTTTTAATGTAATCTGTAACGCTCAAACTGGTTTTAAAAAAATTAAAAGATATTCAGTTTGCTATCACAGAGCATGTTCACAGGTAATAAGCAGGAATCACTTGTTTTACATGTAAAAGTAACAGAAATTGAAAGAATTACTGTGATAAAACTGTTGATTTACACCATTAAGGAAAAAATTTGTCCACGAAGCAGCTTCTGTAAATAAATGAGAATTAATTAGAATGTAGTGTTAACGTATGTAGACTGATTTAAGGTCGTGTTTCCATCAGCGTGGATTTATCACGACTTTTAGCAACTTCCTGTCTAGAGTTTTTAACGGATCAATCTGATATTTTTGTGACGGGCAGGCGATCAGCCGACTGATGAAGTCACAAAAAATTATCACATTTTGAAGACATCCCTATCTGTTATAATGGGTAAAACATATACAGTGTATTTGTCAGAAAAAACATTGGATTTTAATGAAATTTGGTACGTGTGTGTGCAGGATCAGACACTCGTCTTTCATCTGGATGTGATCCAGATTACAGATGTGTATTGTCATGCTTGTGTAAGACAGTAATTGCTATAAGCTTCTTGAACGCACACGTGACAAAGTGCTGAAGTCTTGGTGTATACTGTACTGTACTGAAAACACCCCCATGAGCACTTTCCTCCTGATAAAATGAATCATAGACTGTATGAAATTAACATGGAAAAAAATCCAATATTCTTATGTTGAAGGTTTTCAACACAGTTTTTCTCATACCTACCATTTCTGACTAGTGTTCTCTGTTTAAGTAATATTACTTGATCAAGCTTATTCTAACATTCCACACTACAAAATAAGTCAATAAAGTATGTATGATTCGTGCTGATATGGTATCGGATCAATATCGGTATCGGCCAATGCTCAAGGCTGCAATATCGGTATCGTATCAGAAGTGATATCCCTAGTACGTTTGCTCTATTGTGTGCGTCCACGTCGTCTTTGTGCGTTTACTTACAGTCGGGCCGTCGATGCCGGGTAGTCCCTGCATGCCTTGCGTCCCTCGAGGACCCTGCAGCAAGACGGGACAGAGAAGAGTGTGAACACGACTGGGGCCACAGAGACGATGGAGGAGATCAACGCCTCTCACTTCTTTAGCAAACATATTCATGTGAGTCCACATTTTTATTTTCTTTGAATCAGCGCAGCCTCGTCCCCAGTGTCTCTTAAACCTGTGTGTGTGTGTGTGTGTGTGTGTGTGTGTGTGTGTCTCGTGCATCGATTTCCCGTCGAGCCTCGTCTCGTCCGAAACAGCAGCCAGAAGTGGCCGGTTTGTACTGTCCCACTCAAACAACCTCACCCCCCCTGTGGGGAGGGTGGGGGATTACACGATGACAGAAGTCACAAGGTCACGGCTTTAATTCTGAAATGAAGTGAGAGCCACGCCGGTGCCTACCTTCTCTCCCGGCAATCCGATGGCACCCTGAGGACCGGGCAAACCCTGGAGCAGAACAAAAGCATCAATCAGATTAAGTGACACAAAGAATAAGAGAGGGTTGACAGTGAGAGAGGGAGTGTGTGTGTGTGTGTGTGTGTGTGTGTGTGTGTGTGTGTGTCCTTGTGTGAGCCGGCCGTGTGTATTATTTCATCGGCATGCGAGGAAACTGGAAACATGATTAAGTACAACGTCGGGACAACGTTTTCAAATTACATTTTTGTTGCAGTGGAGTTAAAACCTTGTACCTCCAAAGGAACATTATTTCCATGAACTCACAATCGGGAGAGCTTCGTGTAGCTCGGTTACATTTTTTGGTGTACGGAGAAAGAGCAAGGCGACCGCGGGTCGTGAGGAACAGATTAGAAGTATCTATACGTTATTTAAAATAAAAAATAAAAAATAAAAATATCATCAATGAGAGCTGGTTTGATGCATCACAGAGTCAAAAAAAAGAAAGTTTGATCTCAGGTCCCTGTTCTGTTATCACTGTGTATTTTAAGACAGTTGAATGGTTAAATGTGGGAAAACTTGTTGAAAAGAAGTCCGTTGCTGCCACCTACTGGCGACTGTGAGAGCTGCCTGAGGATGTGTCGTTCTTTGATGATGTCATCAGTGAGAGCCCTCAGCTGAATCAAGGCATGGTCAGAGCTGCTGCATTTTGTTCTGCTCATGATAAAGTGGGTCTTTAACGGCATTGTCGGTGCGTATTCGCTTGGCAAGTGTTATTATTGTTGTCAGACAGTGTTGCTGAACATTAGACATTTATGTTATTGTTTGAATTATACTGTGAAGTATGTTTAGCATAAGGCTATGCTCACAGCTAATATCCTGTCATGTAATACAGTGTGTTCATTGCTGCTGTTGTCAAGTGCTCATGAGGGCATTGTATTTTACTTTCAGTTTTACCCGACTCCATATGACCTCAATAAAGAGCGTACAAGTTTCAACTCTCTTGTCACGTCGTCTTTTGGAGAGGAGTTTATTCTGACTGTCGACTCTAGCAAGGCGTTAGAGGCAGGGGACAGTACAGTAAAACGACAGCCCTTCTGTGGACCTACAACGTCTGGAAGACTGAGCAGAGCTGCAGGACAGCTATTCTACAGAAGCAAGCCCAACACAGTTGAACAAGTAAGGAAGTATTTCACCTAACGACACAATGTCAGGGAAATCATCATCAGAGAGCTCATTGAGGACACGTTCAAATGCTTCATACTCATCTCGGCATTCTAAATGCTCATCAGCCAGCAGAGTAGCTGCTGCACAAGCACGAGCAGAAGCCGAAGCAGCCAAAGCTGAAGCAGCCTTTGCAGAAAAAGAAAGCCAATTGAAACTACAAAGAGCTGAAGTAGAAGCTACATCACAATTACAGAAAATACGCTTGGAAGCGTCGCTGGATAAGCTGCGTATTGAAAAAAAGGCGGCAGCTGCAACAGCAAAAGCAGAGATTTTGGAGGCAGCAATAATTCAAGATGGTGAACGTGATACTCAGAGCCAATTGAATGTTCCAGCTGATGATGACCCAACAACACGCACAAGGGAATATGTAATGACTCAGTGTACAAACACATCACCTCCTATCGCCTCTCAGCCCGGAATATTCACTGCAGGAAACAACTTACCTCCTCAACAGGATTATATTCCAACACAAAACTCAGTCAATCGAAAGGATATTAAAGAACCTCTCATGTTCCAGGCAAAGTTTATCAGAGACTCAATCCCCAAAATGGAACCAAGTCCTCGTTACACTGAGCAGCAGCCAATATATGATTATAGTGGGTTTGCCCCAAATAGGATGTTTTGTCACACACCACACAGTGCCACCCACAACCAAAATGAGACACGGCAACCCCAGATTGATGAAAATCAAGGTGTTTCTGACCTCGTTAGATTCATCGCTCGTCGAGAACTTGTGTCTACAGGACTCACGCAGTTTAACGACCACCCTGAATGTTATAGAGCCTGGAGAGCATCCTTCATAAATGTGATTAAAGGACTCAACCTCTCGACAAGTGAGGAGCTCGATCTTCTTGTGAAGTGGTTGGGAAAAGAATCATCTGAGCACGCCAAGCGGATAAGAACTGTGCACGTGAATCATCCTGAACGTGGTCTTAAAGCAGTGTGGGACCGGCTAAATGAGTATTACGGGGCACCAGAGGTCGTTGAAAGCTCATTGTTCAGAAGACTGGAAAGTTTTCCCAAAATACAAAGTAAAGAGGTGAAAAAACTAAGAGAACTTGGAGATCTATTGATGGAGATTCAAGCTGCTAAAGAAGATGGAGACTTAGTCGGCCTAAGTTACCTCGACACACCTCGCGGTGTTAATCCTGTGATACAGAAACTGCCATTCTACCTGCAGGAGAGATGGTTAACATTAGGGTTCAAGTACAAAGAAGAGTACGATGTCCCTTATCCACCATTCAGCTTCTTTGTGGACTTTGTGTGTCAACAAGCCAAAATGCGAAATGACCCTGGCTTCACACTCACAGCCCTGAGTAATGAAACTCCTTCCTATCAAAGACAAATGAACAGACATGATGGCCAAAGAGCTGTTGCTGTGCTTAAGACAAGAGTTTCGGCTGAATCATCACCGAGCCCCTACAGTGCGTCACCTATGTTTGTTAAAAGCTCTGGATCATACAAGTCGACTATAACAGAGGATCCAGCCAAACAATGCCCACTGCACAATAAGCCCCACCCTCTACCAAAATGTCGTGGGCTTAGAGAGAAACCAATTGAAGAAAGAAAAGGATTCTTAAAGCAACAAGGGATTTGCTATAAGTGCTGCAAGGCTGTACACCTCGCAAAGAACTGTACAGAGGAAATCCACTGCACAGAGTGTGGAAGCATGACACATGTTTCTCTACTGCATCCCGGCCCTGCACCATGGTCGCACCAACCACAAACCCCTGGTTCAGAGAATGGCGGGGAGAGAGACAGTGATCAAAGGGAGCCTGCAGTTTCAACCACGTGCACCGAGGTCTGTGGAAAGGACACTTCAGGACGCTCCTGCTCTAAAATATCCCTCGTAAAGGTGTATCCAGCTGGTCATCCTGAGGCTGCAGTCAAAATGTACACTATATTGGATGATCAAAGCAACAGATCACTTGCACGTTCAGAGTTCTTCGATCTATTTCACATTTCAAGCTGTCCCACTCCATACTCTCTGAAGACGTGCGCAGGGACAGTGGAAACAGAAGGCAGACAAGTGTGCGGATTTATTGTGGAGTCCATGGACGGCACTGTTGCACTCTCTTTACCAACACTGATTGAATGCAATGAGATACCAGATAACCGCTCAGAAATACCAACGCCCGATGTTGCATTAAATCACGCCCACCTGAGACACATTGCAAAGCATATTCCTTCGCTCGATCCACAAGCACAAATTATGCTCTTATTAGGAAGAGACATCATCAGAGCTCACAAGGTCCGAAGACAGATCAACGGCCCACACGATGCACCCTACGCCCAAAAGTTGGATCTGGGATGGGTGATTGTCGGCAATGTTTGTATGGGAGATGCTCACAAACCAACTTTGGTTAGCTCTTACTACACAAACATACTGAGAAATGGAAGGCCCTCTATCTTCCAGCCATGCCCCAATGGTTTCATCGTGAAAGAGAGATATGGAAAAGAGGAGTCCACACCACGTCCCCTTTCGCACACTCTTTTCAGCGAGGCACGTGATATCATGGACAGTGATGTGTTTCAGACCACAAAAGAAGATGACACAGAGGCCCCTTCGATCGAGGACATGCTGTTCATGAATGTTATGGACAAAGAAGTTTACATGGATGAAGGGAACAGCTGGGTAGCACCTCTCCCCTTCAGAGCTCAGCGGTCACGTCTCCCTGATAACCGCACACAGGCATTCGAACGCCTCTTGTCACTGCAACGGTCCTTCAGGAGGAAACCTGAAATGAAGGAACAATTCATCTCATTTATGAAAAACATCTTTCAGAACGGACATGCTGAGAAGGCTCCGCCACTGCAACCTGATGAAGAGCATTGGTACTTGCCCTGCTTTGGCGTTTATCACCCAAAAAAGCCCTCTCAGATAAGGGTCGTCTTTGACTCTAGCGCGCAGCACAAAGGTGTGTCACTGAACCAAGTATTGTTGACAGGTCCAGACCTCAACAACACTCTGATAGGGGTCCTTCTTCGGTTCCGGAAAGAGCCAATCGCCTTCACTGTGGACATTCAGCAAATGTTTCATTGTTTCCTGGTATGCCCTCAGGATCGGAACTTTCTCAGGTTCCTTTGGTTTCAAGACAATGACCCCGACAAAGAGATTGTGGAGTTCCGAATGAATGTTCATGTCTTCGGTAATAGCCCCTCCCCTGCAGTGGCTATTTACTGCCTCAGGCGTGCAGCAGAGGAAGGCAAGGATGAGTATGGAGAGGATGCAAGGCAGTTTGTGGTCCGTGACTTCTACGTGGATGACGGGCTGAAATCTCTTCCAACACCAGAGGCAGCCATCAGCTTACTCAAGAGGACACAGGACATGTTGGCTTGTTCTAACCTTCGACTACACAAGCTGGCTTCAAACAGTAAGGATGTGATGGATGCTTTTCCATGTGAAGACCGTGCCACTGACTTGAAGGATCTCGACCTTGCCTCTGAAAGTCTGCCCATGCAACGCAGCCTTGGGTTACACTGGGACTTAAACTCAGACAGTTTCACTTATCATGTCCAAAGTGAGAGGAAACCATTTACTCGTAGAGGAGTTCTGTCAACAGTGAACTCTCTCTATGATCCTCTTGGATTTGTGTCTCCTGTGACAATTCAAGGGAAATCACTTCTTCGAGAGCTGACCACAGACACATCAGAATGGGATGCCCCCCTGCCTGTGGAGAAGGAGAAGTTGTGGGACAACTGAAGAGATTCTCTGCATGAGCTACAGAACTTAAACATCCCTCGGCCTTACACGTCTGTATCATTATCTGCAGCAAAGCACACAGAGCTCTGCGTCTTCTCAGATGCTTCAGAGAAAGGAATAGCTGCGGTCGCCTATTTGAGAACCATGGATGAGGAAGGAAAGGTCCATGTTGGTTTGGTCTCAAGCAAAGCCAAGCTCGCGCCACGCCCAGAGCACACCATCCCAAGGTTGGAACTATGTGCAGCAGTTATGGCAGTGAATCTCGCAGAGGGAATCATCTCTGAAATTGACATCACATTTGATGCAGTCAACTACTACACCGACAGCAAGATTGTGCTTGGCTATCTCTACAATGAGAAAAGAAGATTCTACGTCTACGTCAGTAACCGTGTTCAGAGAATCCGACGGAGCACATCACCAAGTCAGTGGCGCTATGTGCATACTGACCACAATCCAGCAGACATCGCAACACGTGCAATTGCAGCAAATCATCTGAGAGAAACAATATGGTTCACTGGACCAAAATTCTTGTCACACCCAGAAGAAATGATGCCGGCTCCAGAAACATTTGAGATGCTGGAGCCAGGACTAGACCCTGAAATCCGTCCTTTCGTGACTACGCTCTTAACCACAGCGCTCGAACACCTTGGGTCTCAGGGTTTCACTTGCTTCTCACGCTGGCGTTCCCTCGTGAGAGCAGTTGGAGCCCTAATTCATGTTGTGCAATGTTTTAAAGACAGGAAGGACAAGGTCAGCAGTTCATGCAAAGGATGGCACCACTGTCACCTCCCACCAACCGTCGAGGTACTTAGACAAAGTACATCAGTCATCATCAAGACTGTGCAACATGAAGCGTATGACAAGGAGTTTAAGTGCCTGGCATCAGAAACCAACATTCCCAAGACCAGTCCACTTTGGTCTCTGGATCCTTTCATCGACACAGATGGATTGTTGAGAGTTGGAGGCCGTCTTTCTGAAGCAGATTTGGGACCCGATGAAAAGAGACCGTTCATCTTACCCGGACGCCACCACGTGGCCTCTCTCTTGGTGCATCACTTTCATGAGCAAACACAGCATCAGGGACGTCACTTCACCGAGGGGGCCATCCGATCAGCTGGATTTTGGATTGTTGGATGGAAGAGATGTGTGAGCAAGTTGATATTCGAATGTGTCACTTGTCGAAAACTCAGAGGAAAGTGTGAGGTTCAAAAGATGTCAAATCTTCCCCAGGACAGACTCAGCATGGAACCACCCTTCACGAACGTTGGCATGGATGTGTTTGGACCCTGGTCCGTGTCAGCACGACGCACAAGAGGAGGCCATGCTGAGAGTAAACGATGGGCAGTCATTTTCACCTGCTTATGCATCAGAGCTATTCACATTGAAGTTATCGAGTCTCTCGACTCCTCAAGCTTCATAAATGCATTCAGAAGATTTCTGGCGATCCGAGGACCTGTGAAGCAGATACGGTCTGACAGGGGGACTAATTTCATCGGAGCCTCCAAAGACTTGGGAATCCCCTCGAATGTGGACGAAAGGCCAGTCGAACAATTCCTTTCCGAACGTGGATGTGTCTGGACTTTCAACACCCCACACTCATCTCACATGGGGGGTGTATGGGAGAGGATGATTGGCATCACACGGCGCATTCTGGATTCTATGCTACTTCAAATGGTGTCTTCCAAGCTGACACATGAAGTGTTGACGACCTTTCTAGCAGAGGTTACTGCTATCGTGAACAACCGCCCTCTGGTACCTGTCTCTACAGATCCTACGGATCCCTTCGTTCTCACGCCTGCTTCACTGCTGAACCAGAAAACAGGCCCTTGCCCCGCTCCTATTGGAGACTTTGGGGACAAAGACTTACTCAAGCAGCAATGGCGCAGAGTCCAAAGTTTGTCCAACACATTCTGGCAAAGATGGCGCCAGCAGTATCTCTCAACGCTGCAGACTCGCAGAAAATGGATATCCGACCAACCAAGTCTGAAGAAAGGAAGTGTGGTGCTTCTCAGAGATGATCAATGCAAGAGGAACGACTGGCCCCTTGGCATTATCACAGATGTGTACCCTAGCAAGGATGGAAGGGTGCGGAAAGTACAAGTGAAAGTCATCAAAAAGAATGGACCGAACTTCTACATTAGACCTGTCAACCAGATGGTTTTGTTGATTCGTCCGGATAACTGAAAATTATGTGTTTTAGTTGTCGTGTCAAGTAGTGAAACCTCCAGGTTTCAGACGGGGAGTGTTCTGTTATCACTGTGTATTTTAAGACAGTTGAATGGTTAAATGTGGGAAAACTTGTTGAAAAGAAGTCCGTTGCTGCCACCTACTGGCGACTGTGAGAGCTGCCTGAGGATGTGTCGTTCTTTGATGATGTCATCAGTGAGAGCCCTCAGCTGAATCAAGGCATGGTCAGAGCTGCTGCATTTTGTTCTGCTCATGATAAAGTGGGTCTTTAACGGCATTGTCGGTGCGTATTCGCTTGGCAAGTGTTATTATTGTTGTCAGACAGTGTTGCTGAACATTAGACATTTATGTTATTGTTTGAATTATACTGTGAAGTATGTTTAGCATAAGGCTATGCTCACAGCTAATATCCTGTCATGTAATACAGTGTGTTCATTGCTGCTGTTGTCAAGTGCTCATGAGGGCATTGTATTTTACTTTCAGTTTTACCCGACTCCATATGACCTCAATAAAGAGCGTACAAGTTTCAACTCTCTTGTCACGTCGTCTTTTGGAGAGGAGTTTATTCTGACTGTCGACTCTAGCAAGGCGTTAGAGGCAGGGGACAGTACAGTCCCTTTTTGCCGGGGGGCAAGTCAAACTGTGGTACGTGTACCACCAGTGGTACACAAGCTTCCTCTGGTGGCACTTGGAGGAGAATCAGAAATACTGTTCTACTGTATATTAAACTAAGGGAATGTGAGTGCGTAGAAAATAATACTAAATAATATTAGGGTCACTTTATCGCTCCATGTTAATCTAATGTCACTATACCAGTGGGTGAAGTACATGTGAGGAAGAGGAGGAGGAGAGAGAAAATGATCTTATTGGGAATCAATCTGCCTCCAAACAGTAAAATAGTGACGTCATACAATAATAAAAAGGGAAAAATCTAGATGGAAGTGTCCTGAAGTGAAGGCCAACGAGGAGGAGTGGGTCTTTTAAGTCATTTTCAAGAGTGGCGGCTCGTTCCAAAGTTAAGAGGCAGCTGCAGAAAAGGCCAGATTGAGTTTTTAAGTCTGGATTTTGGCAACATCTAAAAGCTGTGAGAGCTTAGTATTATCTCAGGTGGCACTTGGCTCCATCTCTATTGAAAGGTTTATTAAAGGAATGACTGATCAATAATAATAATAATAATAATAACAACAAGTCGCCTTTAACAACAAGTCGCCTTTAAACTGTCACAGTGTTTTCGATCCCGTACCTGTTCTCCTGGATTTCCCTGCTGCCCTGGGGGCCCGATCTCTCCAGAGGAGCCCTGAGAAAGAACAAAAAAAAACACACTTAGTCACATGATCGTTGTCATAAACTCATTGTCGCATGACGATGGCGGACAGGTTCATTGTGAGGCCGCACTAAGCTGCCGCTGCTGCTGCTGATGATTCTCCTGCTGCTGCTGCTGCTGCTGATGATGTTACTGTGAGGTTCATCACGTCGTGATAACGTACTCTATATTAGTCACGGGTGTCGTTATATAATGGCATTTATGTGAATGAGATAATGTGTGGATGACTCACCTGGTTGCCCTTTGAACCTTGCACTCCATCAGTTCCAGTAATCCCCTGACAAAAGACGAGCAAACGGGACATTTTAACAACATTTTTTCACCCCTTGTGAAACATTCTTATTCTGGCAATAAGAATGTTTCACTTGCTTCCGCAAATCAAATTTAAAAGCCTTTTAAGAGCTTCTTTTTTTTTAGTACAACTTCGAATAGAATTTAATGCCAAGTGCACTAGCACAGTAGTTTCACACATTAAGACCTGAGGCTCCCTTTAAAAATAAGCTTTTTTTAAACAACGTTCTAAAAACCCGAGGGTTTGTCTGAAAGTGTCTGCAGTCATTTCTCAGTGTGGGAAACAGACTGAGACGAGATTTAAATGAAGCATTTTCAATGACATCAAATCTTTATGCAATAATTATAGAATCATTATGTTACTATTTTAACAGTGTATTAAAATGATTATTTACTATTATTATGTAAATAGATACTTCTAAGGACTTCTGAGGTAAACAGAAGTCAAGTTTAATCTCGACTTCTATTTTCCTCAAAATTCTGATTTAAATTTAAAATTATTTTATCACAACTTCTTTTTTCTTCAAAATTCTGACTTAAATTTATAATTCTTTAATCTCGACTTCTTTTTTCCTCAAAATTCTGACTTAAATTTAGAATTTCTTTAATCTCAACTTCTTTTTTCCTCAAAATTCTGACTTAAATTTAGAATTCTTTAATCTCAACTTCTTTTTTCTTTAGAATTCTTTAATCTCGAATTCTTTTTTCCTCAAAATTCTGACTTTTGACTAATTCTGACTAATTTTTTTAAAAGCCTCTATGTGAATTTCAAGGGCGTTTTGAGATATTTCAGGGGCGTTTTGAGATATTTCAAGGGCGTTTTGAGATATTTCAAGGGCGTTTTGCCCCTCGTCTGCAGTAATCTCACAGCCTCCATCAGTAGCCTCCTTGTTTATCTTCAATGGTACATGCTGTGATTTCACACACCAGACGAGAGGCTCTCTCTGAGACGGAACGGCTCTGATCTCGTAATCGAGGCGATGTTGACTTACGGGTTGTCCAGGTGTACCAGGTGGCCCCCTCGGCCCGACAAGACCCCGAGAACCCTGGAGACAAAACACAGCAAACAGTCAGCGGCTCATGTGGCATCCGCGATGAGACGGAGCGAGTGTGGAATACTAAACCACAAATGTCGAGGAAAAAAAAACAAAGACACAGAGAGTGTGGGAGAGAAACAGGGACACACGCACACACACACATGTGATATGTTACTCTGTGTACATGTGCTTCTGTTACAGCCACAGAGACTGTGCTAGTTTGTGCTTGCGCGCTCTGTTTTTGTCAGCCTCTCTCTTTGTAGGCTGGCCAAGCCACCTGTTCCAACGCCACATCTGTGATCTCCTGGGAAGTGATTGATATGGAAATATAATCATTCGGGCCAGGATTTTTATCTCTTCCCTCTCCGAATCTCTCCGTCTCTCTCTTTCTCTCTCTGTTTCTCCTCAACGCTCTTATCTCGCACGCCGCCGACCACATATCTGTCTGCGTCCCATCGCTTTCCCTCTCTCTCGTCAAAACCGCTCTCTCTCTCTCTCCCTCTCCTTTTTCCTTTCCTTCCCCGTGTTTTTGTCGTCTTACATGTCTTCTCGTACATGACTTCTTCCTGCGGTGGGTGATGCGTTTGCAGGGATGCACCCATGCTGAGCTTCACCCACTGGGAGACGGAGAGAGTGTGAGTCATAACTAATCAACCACTGTGCGCCATAAAGATACATCGCCAAAAAAACAACTGCCTATATATGATCCAAAAGTACACTGTGTGCATAAAAAAGAATGTTAATGTATACAATATAAACACACTCTGCCTACTACTGTATATTTTAGTGTTCCAGCTTTTTTCCCTCTCTCTTCATAATAAACAAGGCGAACATCCGGTGAATTACTGCATTTATAAGTTTATTGAATGCGCATGTGTAATTTTGTCGTTTCTCCTGTTGTGCGTGTACTATATTAGCAGTGGATTCTTGGTGTATTTGCAGAGGCTCTGCTGTAAGAAGCCGGATAAAACTTGTGCTAGAGCTTTAATTCCGGTGATCTCCTACAATCCCCTAAGCATCTGCAGCGAAAAGGAAAAAGAAAAAGAAAAAGAAAAATCACATGTTCCAGTGATTCTGCAGCGACGAAAGGGCATTTCTGTGAAACCAAAGCAAAGACTTTACACATATTATTTTGACTTTAAAGCTATAGAGCGAGGGCACGATTGCTTTTTAAGACACTTTTCATACTTTTTTCGGTTTGACTTGCTCGCGTGTCGTTCACCAATCACCAATCTGCCGCCCTAAGTAAGTAAGTGAGTGAGTTTGTGTATAGTTTAGGTATAGAAATTTAAAACCTTTTTTTTTATACACAAAATCAAGTTCAGGGATCAAAAGCAAATGGAAAGAAAACACAATACACAAGATAAGGAGGTAAACTAGAATAAATGCCTGATGGAATAAATGTGTTATTTTGTTATTTCATAAAATTGCATAAGAAGAGAGCATTCCATCAATCCGTAAAAAAACAGCTTGAAATACTCTGTTATGTATGTGTGCGATTCATAATTCATAATTGAGATACTTTCAAGGTTAGCTCTCGAAGACAAAGCCGCTGTCTTCCAGTAAAAGACGACAATCAGAAACTCAAAAACACAGACAATGATGGAAGAGTTTGTGTCTTCGCTCATTGGACGGATTGTAATACGCGTCATCTGGTCTTCAAAACTGGAGGAGTATATTCAATGATACTATACTTCAACTGAACTCATTACAAACTCCACGAGTTAACCCTTCTGTGACCAGGATTTGGCATGCGTACTTCTCATGACCGCAACTCCTAGAGTGCTTGAAAATTCAAAAACTATGGACTGGAGATCTTCCGCGCAACGACCGTCCAATCACAGACAAAGATTCACCAGCGCGTCACACGTTTGTGACGTCGGCTTCTTCCTGCCGGATATCGAAAGTGAAAGTTTTCTTGGAAAAAGGAGCAGAAGAAGAACTCACTCATTGAACATTTTTTGTGTGTTTAGTGTTTCAGAAACAAATGTACGGGTCCAAGCTTTAAAGCTGCTGTCAGCCATGTTGTCTTTGTTCAGTTTCCCTCACTAATGCTTTCAGTAACGGGGTTAAATTCTCGCAGATTCATGGTTGTTGAAAGATTTACGCCTGCAGTCTACACGACCACATCATTTTAGAACAGTGTTTCCCAAAGACTGGGTCGGGACCCACAGATGGGTCGCAGTCGATTTTTTTGGGGTCCCAAAAACTAATTTGCAGAATTTTCTGGGTGCAGATTTTTTGGATCACATACATAAAACAAACGTCTTGTGGTAATGATTTGTTTACTAATTTAAAATGACATCAGTTGTATAGTGTTATCGTACAGAAAAGGCTGTAAATGAGTCACTTCTCTCTTGTGATTTGGCTCCACGTTCAAAAAGTTGTGGTGAAAGTGATTTAATGTCTCACAAAATGTATAAAAACAGTGTTTAGTTTGAAAAATGAGGACCTACAGTTTGTCAAAGTTACTCACATTCACTCCCCGATTGGTTCCTTTTGCAACAACTCCACAGTTAGATGTGGAAAAATGTCTTCTTTTTTTTTTTTTTTAATTAAAAGCAGTCGTATGGACGTAGCCCGAGAGACTCGGGTCACTGAGCAAACATTCATACATCAGTAATGGCTGCCTGAATAACAATAGACGTGACATATGATTTGAATGGAGTGGTGTGTGTCTGTGTGTGTCTGTGCTCTCTGAGGGAACATTACTCACAGGTTCGCCGGGCTGTCCTCTCGGCCCCACGGGTCCATCGGATCCCTGAAATAAATAAGAAAGAGGGAAAACGCCATGAACACATAAATAAATCTCACACCCGTGCGTCTCTCGGATGTAAACCGCGGGTCGGTTACATTTATATCCCCACAGACATTATCTGCCAAAATAGCTCATTAGGAAAATTCCTCGTCTGACAGATAAGGCTCAGCTCTCATCGAGCAAAGACTAATAGCCCGCGCTCTCAAACTTCACCCGCCCATCTGTGCAGAGTGATAACATCTCGATTGAGCGCCTATCTTTCATATTTTCACTCCTGTGTCAGGGATGCAACGCCCGGCTTTCATGTCTTTCTTTTCTTTCTTTTTTTTGGAAATGTAACCTCGATACCGAGCGAACTCTGGCCAGCGTAGTGGAATTAAAAATTCAGCTGTTTATTCAGCAAAAAAAAAAAAACCCTGCTTTGATCTGCAGTGCTTCAACCATCAAAAGTGTTCCATTTTTGTTGTTGTGGGAAGGATTTTCTCACTTACCTCTGTGAGATTAAAGGACAATTTAGGAGAAACAAAGTACCGTGGTGTGTGTGTGTGTGTGTGTTCTGGGTAAAGTTCTAGACGGTACTGAGCACTCACCTTCTCTCCTGGCTCTCCGGCAGGCCCATACGGACCAGGCTTCCCTCTGTCCCCCTACAAGACAAACGCATTAGCTGCAAGCCTCCAGATATTTGAGTGCAGTGCAGCGTCAGGCAGATGCTGTCTGTCCGTCTGTCTGTCTGTCTGTCTGTCTGTCTGTCTGTGTGTCTGTGTGTCTGTCATCGCAGAAATCCCAGCAATCATCGTGATCATAATATGCAAATAAACATCTGCCCCGGCGAAGGGCGAGGCAAGTCGTCCACAGGCGCCGCTTTAGCGTTGTTGGCGCCCAGAATGGCAGAATAAATGCGGTGACATGTCACATTATCAAATTTGACTTACTCTATGTCCCTTGTTTCCTGGGAGACCTGGCAGGCCGTCAAAACCCCTGTCACCCTGAGAAGTAATAGAGAAGCATTAAACCTTGAAACACACACACACACACACAGTGAGTTAATGTGTAAACATTAGCAGAATTGTCCTGAAAGTCTCCCCTGGCAGAGCCGTCCCATCTGCTCTCAGATTAGCTGTAGGTCTGCTAAAATGCTGTTCTGACTGATAAAGACTGGGCTGTTCTGTCAGAGCGGCATCAGGGGAGCCTGATTTATTTACTAAGCTCTTCCTGCAGCTGTGAGGTATCGAGTTGCCTCATTGTCAATACATATAATAAACCGCGGGGCTGCAGGACGGCTGGAGGCTAACACTCGCGGAGCGGAGACGGTTCGTTATCGCGCAAGACCTCGCCGCGTAAACACGCGTGATGTCGCCGTGTGTGCGCGGCGACGACCGGCATCAGTAATAATGGTGCAAAGTAACTTTCACACAGGAAAAGTCAAACCAAACTAGTCTGGGTGCAGCTTAACACCGGTGTACGGAGTCAAGTTCAAGCAGAAAATGACTCTGGGAGACGTGAAAGTCACTGTTTTAGGGAAAGTCTCGAGTTGATCTATCTGTTGATTATTTTCTCGTTTAATCGAGTTGTTTGGTTCATACAATGTTAGAAAATGTTGATCGTTGTTTCTCAAATGTCTTCTTTTGTCCACAAACCAAAATGATTCAGTTTTGATGATTTCTTTCACACATTTAAGAAGCTGAATAATGTAGAGAACCTTGTATTAATTATTTAAAAAAGTACTGAAGTATTCAAATTAAATGTTTTAGTTCAAGCTGAAGTGCATAACTGTTGGTGGTTTTATTGTCTCTAACTGGTCTTTACGGACAGAAATGATCGTCACATGATTTGTTTGCTGCGTCCTTCGTGTGAAAACAGGCTCTGTCAGGCAAAACTATCAGACCTGACTGAGGGAGAGTTTGTCTCTATGAAGTCTTTTTTCAAGCAGTAGATTTCACTCCTGACACTTTTTGTGGATGCTTCTCTGCGTTTTCATTGAAACGCCGACCTGTTTGAAAGAAAAACCTAAACACAGAATCGAGCTGACCTGGGTTCTCAGCGTGTACCCCCCCCCCCGCCCCCACCAGTTATTACCCAGCAATAACAGAAGACGCTTCGACAAAGAAGTATAAGACAAAAACGACTGTCGTATTTTATGTAAAATAATGTAATACTCTTAAGTTCATCGATGCCAGGAAGATTCATGATTTATGGTGACCGCACAATACCAACAAGCTGAAACAAAGCATATCGCCACCTAGTGTAGCTAAAGCAGAAATACTTCACAATAAATCGAATGACAATAGTTGAATGAGGTTGAAACGATGAACAAATGATCATTATTCATTTAGGAAACAGAGTAAAAGCTGTTGGAAATACAAAAATTAAAGTAAAGAGCTCATTTTTCAGTTATTGTCTCAACTTTTTCCCTCTCTGGCAACAAAGACACTGATTCTCCAGCTTCCTACAACAGCTCAAGTGAAATTACCATAATAACGTCATGTGGGCGTTGACGTGCAACCTCCCATCTTTCAGAAACAGTTTTGCACAAACCGTCGTATAATTACGGTGACGCGAAGTGTGCTTGCGCTAACGTGTCGTCTGCGACACGCTCGGGGTTAAAGGGTTAAAGAGCAGTAACGAGTAATTATTTCATCACTGCTGTTTTACCTTCGAGCCAGTTTCACCCGGAGCTCCACGACCTCCGTCCACTCCTGCTCGACCCTGCGAGAAGTAAAACCCCAGTTACAAATAAAGCCTCACATCAGCAAACATCGGTGTGCTCTCCACACAACATGCAGACACAGAGCTTTTCTTTCCAGCACAGACACCTGCACTGCTCAACACATCCCTCACCCTTTTTCCTGGTTTCCCATCAAATCCAGGAGGGCCTGGAGAACCACGTGGTCCCTGCGAGGGAGGAAGGATAAATGTGGAAAAAACGAGGACAAAAGGAAATCAATTGTATTATAAAAGAGGGGGGGGGGAGAAGGGTGTGATGATGTAAGCCAGTGGTGAGGAGGAAATAATATGTGGTCTTACAGCAGGACCACTGTCTCCACTGTCTCCTTTGAGTCCAGAGGGACCAGGAAGACCCTGGAAAAATGAAAACGAAAAGTGTTTTTCAAGTGCGACAAAGGTGTGCAAAGGATTAAATCACTGTAAAAATGTGGATTAGCGATTTGCACGGTCAATTCCAAATGGATTCATAGAAAATCCTCTTTGCTTTTTTGTCACACTGCACGTTTGAAGTAAATAAAGTGGAGCCCCCTGCCTGACAACGTGAGGACCTGCACCACTTCTATTCTATCTATTAAACCTATTAATATCACTATGTGATTTATCTATCTAAAGCCAAATGTAAATATTTGTAGAAACATAAAATATTCAACATAAAGCACCTGCTGTTAATCCTGTAAATACATGTTAATAATAACTCATGTGACGTAAACTTACCGCCTTAATTCATTTATTAAGTAGCTATTTGTTACATTGTTTTACTATGACTATTATTGGGTTCTTTTTGGTTTTCTTAACGTAGGTACACGTAAAAATATACATGTTCGCACACGTGTAAATATGTGGATGTACGTCTGTAGGTAAAAACATTTTGTATGTTACAGATTTCCAAATATTCCTCTATAAAAAGTTGAAAATGGTGATGAATTATTAAATTATATGGTTTGTGTGTCATTGTTATTGTGACTCCCACAGTGAGAAAAACCGACAGTAATTATTATTCAGAAATAAGATAGGATTCCACAGCTGAGCAGCATATTATATACATATTGAGTCAGAGCTCGTGTCTGGTCGGCCAGAATGTGAAGCATGAGGTCAAAGTTCACACGAGCCCTTGAGCTATGATGCAAATTTGGTCAAGGACGGATGAGTGTCTCACCACTGGGCCCGGTCGTCCTGTGAGACCCATCGGACCTGGAGGTCCCTTCATGGACAGCTGGGGAAAAAAAACACATGCAACACTGGTGTTAAAGATATAATATGTAACATATCTAAAAAAAAATGTATCCAACACTCTTTAAATCCATAGAAATCTGTATTTAGATTGAAGCTAATGGACCATTTCATTGATTTTGTTGCCATCTGCTTTGCAGAGCTGCTGCTATAGTTTCCATAGGGTTTGCCTTTGAAAATGTCCATAAATCATAAACCTTTAACTGCTCAAACGGGTCGCAAACTTGCAGGCTGTGGGCTACATGTGGCCCTCTTAATATCAAGCATGCATTTCTGTATGTTTTAGATTGATTTGGCATGATAAAAACATTTTTAGTGTAAATCATATCAACACAAATACTTTTATTCTACAGAAAGATTGCTGTTATTGCTATATCATGATGGAGAATCGTCATATAATTTGAAGCTCTTTGACTTTTTTTCACTTGACTGACCCCCTCCTGTCCAGACAACGTGGTCATTGGAGTTTGTGACCCCTGCTCTAAATGTACTCAGTAAGTCATCATGACTATTCAGTGTGAAGGTCCCCAGGTCTGCTGGTCCTGCACATATGTTTTAGAATAAAAGCCATTTTTGGGGAAAAACAAACTGAAACAGAAACGTTTCTGAGCGTTTGTGTTTAAAAAAAAAAGCTGATCACTGTGCGGTGTAAGCAACCTTAACACTTGACATTTTAAAAGCTGAAAAACAAAGCGACTTCGGGAAAAAACCACCGAGAGCATGCGTCACATCATCATCCCACGTTACTCCCCGATGTCATCAGACTCGGTCTTTTGTTATTGTTTTCATTGCGAGACAGAGACAGAGACACCTAGAGGCAGTAATTATACACTCTGTAGTTAAAATATGGCTTTTATTTAACCGGTAATCTATTAATTGTATATTATTTAACCGGTAATTAGTAGTTTAAGTAGATTTAATTTACAGAAAAGTAATAATGATGCAAATATTTAGCAGATTAACACAGAGTGACAGCATTACAGATCGCTATTTAGGCGTTGAGGGGGTTAGTATTTAAAAATGTATGTTTCCTGAGCGACTTGCTCATGACAACACAGCGCTGTGTACCTGAGCCTGCTGCAGGATGGCCTGTGCCTGTGCTTCCTGTGGAGACACTGCTGGTCCCTTCTGGGAATCACCTCCATACTGGAACTGGAGGCAGTGGAAGCAAGAAAAAAAAAAAAATCAGTTCCCAGTGTTCCAATGAAGCTCAATCACACAGCCCCCCCTTGTGGTCGTACCGCGACACCACACTGGGGGGAGAAAAAAAAAAAAAGCTATGAGAGTGTTGTGCCCTCAAGTGAGCTTTAAATCTCACCGGCAGCATCAGCAGGGTTCCTGGAGGACCTGGAATCCCATCAGCCCCAGGAATACCAGAACGCCCTGGAGGACCCTGGAAACAGAAGACAGAGGTAAACATAGCATTGATTTTGTCCTGTAACTGTAAGTACAGCACATATACTGTATACACAGAGAGTGTAGATAATATTATACGTTCTTTGACACCTCTGTTTGATCAGTTATGAAATGTAGTCCAATAAATAATAGTTATTCTATAGAACAATAAAAAAGTAAACTCAAAGCTATTATGAAATTGACATGAGTAGAAACAGCAACAGGTACATCACTAAACATGGAGAAGTGAATGTGGACACACGCCACCCTCACCTTCCTCATTGTTCCTTCCTTCCTAAAGCTATATTTAATCAACATATCGGCCCAGATAATACACAGGAGTTACAGACGCCTGAGCCGAAAGGATTATTCAAACTCTAGATAAAGAACTGGACAGAGGAGTGAGAAAGAGGCGGAGTCACAAACCAGCGACCTGCACCTGACTGAAGGTGTGTCCTGTTACACCTATTTTCATTTTTATCTTTAGGAACAAAATGCATCTGGCGAATTTATTGCGTGGGACTAAAAGTATGATGAGCCTGAACGCCACGGAGACCGACAATCATCCCCAACGGAGTGTGTTCCATTGTGATGAATCACACACACACACACAGTATGAGAATCAGTATCAGGTCAAACATGTGTGAGTCAGCTTTGGTCACTGAAGATCAGCAGGTTCAGTTCAGGGAACCAGGACATTGTGTTCACATCACTTAAGAGACATGGGTCAAAAAACTGAAGTCCAACAGAAACCAATGGATGGAAACCAACCAGCTCCTAATCCTAAACAACACTCACCACTTCACCAGGATCTCCCCAGGGTCCTGGAGGTCCTGTTGGTCCAGCTGGGCCATCGAGTCCCTGTGAAGAAGAAGAATGTTTTCAATGACATTCTACATGACATTCTACTTCAGTATCAAGAAAGTCTGAAATCCACAACTGACAATAATCCCTTTGTATTGTCCCTTAATTGTTACAAGCACTTATCCACTGTAGTCTGGACTTAAATCATTCACTGTTGTCACCAAGATTCAGTGTGGACATTGTCTGGTTACCAGACCCCAGATTATCTAATGTAGCAGGAGATCTCGCTCTTAGCCTGCTGTGTCCTAATATGGGCTCACTCGAACATTGTTCAGAACTAGAGCTGCAACTAAAGACTATTTTCATAATCGATTCATCTGTCAATTATTTTCTCGATTAATCGATTAATCGTGTGGGCCATAAAAATATCAGAAAACCTTAAAAAATGTTCGTCAAACTTGGAAATGATGATGTTCTCAAATGTCTTATGTCCACAAACCAAAATGATTCACTTTTTATGATTTCTGTGTTATCCAGAGCAAAGAAATGAAGAAAATATTCACATTTAAGAAGCTTAAACAATCAGAATTCTAATCTCATGAAAAAAGCTTCAAACTGATTATCGATTGATTGTTTCAGCTCTATTCAGAACATATCCAGAGATTTGGTAGCCAGGGAGCCAGGGGTGGTCGCCATCTTGCACCGCCATGTTTCAAACAGACAAACCAGCTAAGTTTCGCCAGGAAGGAAGAACGACGTCTTTTTTATAGATTCCTGCTTCATCTGGGGAAAGGGAGGAGTTTCCTCAAGTGGTTACAATCTGCACTCTCACCAATAGATGTCACTAATTCTAACACACTTGGGCCATGAAGTGTCATTTGTGCGTCATACGCCAGCGTGACCCGGCCCAACTCTCTCAGTTTCCTTGTAAGGAAACACCACGCGATACCACACATGCTCCATTATACTGAATCATGTAAAAATAAGGAATCATTGTTTTCTCTCTCTTTCCCATTATCGACAGGAAGCGTTGACTCTTACCTGTGGCCCTGGTAGACCTGGCGGTCCCTCCACTAACATACCCTGGAGACAAGCAACACACAGAACAGTTAATACCCACAACAAAAGCTACTAGACTATGCATGAAATGTGAAATGCCTCCAGCAACTCACCGGCTCAATAATAGCTGGCTCTCCTTTCTCGCCTTTCTCTCCTCTGGGTCTGGCCTGAGGTGGAGAAACAGATGAGAAGAAGAAGTAAGATTGTGCCTGATATAAATCAACACAGGCAGCTGAAGACGAGGCCACTCAGGATTTACTGTACCTCTCCATCCCAAGTGTCGGCTTCCTCTCGCTCCGCAAAGCCAAATCCGTCTCCGTCCGAGTACGCTTCGTATTCCTCGTAGTCTGACTCGTTCTTGTAATCGTCATATTCAAGAATCTGTGGAATCATCATCACATCAACCTCCCGGCGTTTACACGCCGAGGTGATGACGTTTCCTGTCAAATACACTCACCTCGTAATCTGTCACATTAGGGCCCACGGTTACCATGGAAACTGAGAGGTCATCATACAGAGCATCATCGGTGTACTCCTCCTCCGCCACTGGCTCCTTCGCCGGTTTGTCCACCTGTGAGCCGACACGCGAGCTTCAATAAGTTACGGATGATATGCAACAGGGGACATTAAGTGCTTCTTGGAGCGTTCCGTGATAAATGTTATGTTGGATTTCATGGAAATGTGCTGGTTATCCAGGTCAACAGGTGTGCAGTTAATGACATTGCTGCTGCCGTGTGAGTGCCAGGGCCACAGGAACAGCACGGACGTGGACAATGTTTACTTGGCATATTAGAGAATGACAAACATGAAGGAGAAAACATCCCGTGTTTGTTGACGTGCGAACTTTAGATTGGATTTTTAACGGGTGTGGAATATTAATGGTTTGATTTAAAGGTCCAGTGTGAAAGGTCTATCGAATGAGACGGAACACATCCTCTCCACAAGTACATTTGTACACACACGTGTGAAATAATCACTTTTAATTCAAATTCATTTTGTTTTTTTGTGCGCCAACATAACACCCTCCACTAGATGGTGCACGTGGAGGTGGCGGTAGAGTGGAGAGAGTTGGGATTTTTCCGCCACTGTAGCTCCCTTACACGCTTACACGCAGCGCAATCTGCAGAGTCACCATTAGACGTCACTCATTCTTACACACTGAACCTTTAAATCATTTAGTATACTCTCTGTGGACGGATGCTTTCTCCATGTTTTCTGGGTGGTGGTGATTAGGTTGATGCTGGTTAGTGCTGGTGGTGGAAAGCGACTGGTGAGGGAGAGGAGGTGCTCACTATTGTTAGGAGGTATTAGAAGGGGGGGGGGGGGGGGGATTAGAGCGGTGAGGAGAGGGAGGGAGGGCATCTACAGGCAGGTGTTTCTACCTCCGCAGTTACCACTGATTCGGGCAGCGCACTGAGCGCCACAGTGGGGGCCCCGGTTGTGGTGTCAGGTTGGTGTGTGGGCACCTCCGTGAGCGCCTCTGCGAAGACTTCAGAGGGAAGAGGGACAGATTCTTGGGTGCTCTCGATTTCGGGTACGTCCGTGGGGTGGAAAGGCTCCTGCGACAGAAACTCGGGCAGTGTCGTGGAAACTCGTAGAAATCCATCCTCGAGGACCTCCTCTTCATGCTTCTTCTTCCTGGATCCCTTCTTTTTGCCCTTGCCTTTGCGTTTGCCCTTGTCTCTCTTCTTTTTGTTCTTCTTGCCCTTCCTGTCCTTTTTAGTCCCGTCCTTCGCTTCGCCCGGCTGGGAGCTTTGCATCGAGGCATCAGAACTAAGTGGAGACTTCTTTTTATGCAAATGAGGAGGGGATCATTTGAAGCCACGGGTGTGTGGGGGGGGGAGAGAAAACAGACATGTTGTAAATAAAAGTACAAATTGAGAAAACAGGACGGTGACATTTCTGAAATATTAGGCGTTTGAGAAGCTCAGCAGGAGAGTGTCTGTAAATAATTAAGCTTAATTATTATTGAGCTTCAGCCTTTTCCTTTTTTTTTTGGACATTGATTTTTTTTTTAAATGTATGTTGAACAAAACGAAAATAAACTCATTCATTTACATTCTGCTGAAGAAGACCTGAAACTAGTGGTTTGGGACCATTAACTCCTCGAGGGGAAAATGTTTACTGACGTTATAAATCAAGAGTGAATTAGAAGGTAGTGCTCCCATAAACGTCCATTCAAACAGAGTGAAACAGGGGGCGACCTCTTTCTCCTTATTAACTATTTATAATATACATAGAGAGGTAAACAAATATATATTTAAAACTTTTTGTGTGAATTAGCTAAAGAAACAAACACAGAGTTACTTCCTTTCAGTCAAAGCAGAAAAAGACACGTTTGCTGATAGAGTAAGGAGGTCACACAGTGCACGCTCCTGCACATATTCCCAGTCACATCATCCCCTCGGCCTCCAGAGTGATGACTCTTGTGTCAGAAATGTGAATGTGCGTCCACTTCCCCTGTCTGTGGAAAACATCACTGATGTGATTTAGCTCCACTTGTAAACAAGGTCATGGAGTAAAGGCAGAGTGATGGGAAGTAGGTCAGTGGGGTGACAGATGTCGACGTGTTCTGGAGACGCAGCTCATCGCTCAGCTGTACTTCCCATAAACGCCAGCTGGATGATGATGGAAAACGGCCTCACGCGAACATTAATGGACCGCGCACGGGGGAGCGACGGCAGTGTAGCACCGAACGAGCGCACGATCGGTCAAAGCATCGCAAAATAATTCATACCTGTGATTGATTCCAATATGTCTGTGCATACCTCAGGAGGGGAAGGAGCTCCTTTATCACGTTTGAGTTACGAGTGTGTGTTCGTGTCACGTTTGAAAGAAGACATTCGTGCTCCGACTGCTCTCAGACCTGCAGAGCTACAGTCCCGATAAATTATACGAGCTGGAGTCACTGTGACACTTTATTGATACGCACACTTGTGTTTGGGCTGTGAGTTCATCATTGTGTTTAAAGATGATGAGGAAACAGAGGTAGAGCGACAGATCAGACGAGCGGATTATTCTTTTCAAACATAAAAAGAAAAGATCGCCGCTCAGTGAAACTAATAATATCCCTGTATCCACCACTTTTATTGGAGCTGCTCCAACCTTTGGTCAATTCTTCCTTGTCCAACACCAAACCGAACCATTCAACTAAGAGTGGAGACAATTTGCTCTGTAGTTTTTGAGCAAATCCTGCAAAAACACACACACACACACACAAAAAGACAAACCTACAAACAAAACAGCACAGAAAACATAAACTTCTGAGGTAGCAATAAAAAAATACAACAACACAAGCAATGACTGTGCAGATAATACAGATGACGTATAACACAAATGATCTGTCAGAATGGATTTTTCTTTTGTTGCTGTTGGTCGTCGTCGTCGTCGTACTAACCTCCTGCAGATGGAGTGCTTGGCTGTTGTAGGGCAAAGCAGAGTCACAGTCTGGTATGTAGTTTACACAGTAGTTGGCAGCGTCCTCTGCGTCCCGTGCGATCAGTAGTTGCTGAATTTCCCCCTGGAATAAACCAGACGGAGACAGAGAGACGGATCAAGTGTCAGACACACACACACACACACACACACACACAGGAGGCGCTGAATAATCAACAATGAGGAAGTGACACAAAGATTCAGTAGCAGTGGCGACGAGTAAAAAAAAAACATCGCTTACAAAGGTTCACTGACATCATTGGACTCAAAAATGTCATCACAATCTTTCAGCGAAACGTAAATCGGGGGAAGTGAGCTTTGTTTTCCGCCTCACAACAGAAGTGACGCAACAACACAACTCTGGAAAACTGGAGACCAATTTCTGTGTGACACAGAAACATGAAATAAAAAAAGAAAAAAAGTAGGAAGTTTCTGAAAGAGAAACTGGGAGAATAAATTTAATAATGTCAGTATCGGCAAGGGGTTTAAGAGATTGCCTCGGGTCAGCTGTCGTATATGAAGAAGACCGTGTTTGTCTGCTCATAAAGTGAAAGAAGCTCAGGACACAGAGCTGTCCATCTATCTATCTATCTATCTATCTATCTATCTATCTATCTATCTATCTATCCATCTATCCATCTGAGTAAATAAGCAGCAAATTTGTCTTCAGTGTTATGTAATGTAATAATAATGTAATTAAAAAGCTTTAAATTTAAGGACAATTCATTAAGTCTACCTTCATTGAAATTAAAGCCTTATATTCACCTCCAATTAGGGATTAAAAAGTGGATTTTTGACCCTTTACACTCATTAAAACCTGCCAGTTTCACTCGCCGGGCGTCTCTACTTCATGTCTCCTTACGCTGCTCAACATGAATGAGGGTGAAGTTGGGTGGAGGTTACCTGAAGGTTACATTAAGTGACTTTATACACTTTGTTCTCTATGTTGTGAATAAACTGCCCTGTTTTGTTTTCTTCGGTTAGCCTCGATCAATCCTCTGCCGTTTGACACTGCATTACACAGGTGGTGGGAGGAGATCGGATCCAAAACACTCAAACACTTTTAAATCCAATGCTGTGTGGTTTGAATTTTGAGGGACGCTCGATGTTCCATCTTCGTCCGTTGCCCTGTAGCTGCAGCTGCACAGCGGAGAGACATCTGGCAAGAATATGAACACACCAGCACCAGCAACCGGCAGCCGGCACCGGCGCCATCACTATGACAACAAGGGAAGTTTGCTGCATGCGTGTGCTGCGGATGTAAAGCAAAGTTTCATACAGTGAAACATCAAGACGTCACAGCTGGAACAAGTTTCCTCAGTCGAGGGGAGCTCTGGCTCGGCTGTTTGCACAAAACAGGCAAACAGCTCTTTCTCACATCTTCGTCAGGGCCTTTCCCTTCCCACTGTGCCCTGGAGTCATCGCCGGTGTGTACACACACACACACACAGACAGACAGAGAGTGAGACAGCAGTGCTGCTGAGTCCACAGTCTCTGATCAGTGGCTCCTTCCTTCTGTCCACATTATATTATGACATACTGATCCTCATGGTGCAGAACATCACTTGTTGTTTAAGGGAGAACTGATTAACTGAGGCAAAGATGTAACTTATATACTATAAATACAATAAATATGGATACAATGTGACTATAATCCTGGTCAAAATAGTCACACGCGTGTGTTTATTTGCAGTCCATCTAGGACCTGGACTCAGACTCAGTCTGGATGACTCAGACTTTTAACCTTGAACCCTGTTCTCATGTTTTGTGACCCAGACTCAAGCGAGACTGCGAGACACAGTGATTTCTGTGTGTGATTGAGTCACAATCTTCCTGTGGGGCCGGAAGCAAACGGAAGTTTACAACAAATAAAGTATACAGTTAAACAGAACAGTCCATTGATGCTCCTCATGTGCTTACAGAGAAACACATGCTCACAAGCAAAACCACATGACCGCCGTCAGACACAAATCATGACCACGAAACAAAAATATGACTCCGGCAGAGCCGATGTGTTGAAATGAGTGTCAAAGATATGCTTAATAAGCGCGGTTTCAACATACTTATGACACTGTGCCAAAACCTTTCCTCGATTCACACAGAAAGGTCTGAATTTCCTAACAAATAAACGCTGGGCTGGATCTTATCTGAGCAGCAGCAGCAGCAGCAGCATCATCATCAGCAGCAGCAGCAGCAGCAGCAGCAGCATCATCATCATCAGCAGCAGCAGCAGCAGTCAGCAGCAGCACAATCAGACCACTTGTGGACGGTTTGATGTTTGCTTTGCTGCAGTGCCGAGTTCAAGCACCAAACGTCTGCGGACATTTCGTAGACAATCTGGAAGCAATAAAAGACATTAGTGGCTTGACCACGGTCCCCATGCTCCCACGCTGAGCTCCCACGCTGGGAGAAACTGGGCCGGAACACTGGCCTCCTCCCCGAGAACCAGGGCCTGGGAACAGAGGCCCAGAGGTCAGCCTGCGTGTACTCTCCTCCCCTGGCACCAGCCTCACCCGCTGTATAACCTACACAACTCAACAACGCTAAAATATGCACAGACCGAAATAGAAACCCATGCCTATAAACCAGAGGACGACCACGAGTGAATATTTCATCACTGATTCATCGATGAGTGGTGAAAATGTTGAGAAAGAATGTCCTGTCGGCATTCCCCCAGAAAAAAAACTTGTGTTTTTTGCCCACGCAGCCCCAAAATATTCAGTTTACTGTCATAGTTACTTGTTTATATTTTGAAATAACAAACCAATTTATCCATCATCAAAATAGTTGGCGATGTCAGGGGGGCGACAGACGGATTTAAGGACACAGATGCTTTTCCTTCGAGCTTCTGCTGTGTCCTGCTAAACACTCACACAGTGTGTAGATTTGTGTTCTCTGCAGTGTTTTCACCACAAAATAACACAGTTTGCACTTGTTTGTCCAATCACCATGACACTGCGTCATCACTTTTAACATCATGATGACACTTCAGGTCAAAAACTTGATGCTGATTCACAACTGAATGACTGTTGCACCCCCTGGTATTCATATATATTAAAAGAAACTGCACATTTGAGTGACTGTAAGGAGTACAGCGTGGGGTTAAGTGACCAATTTTCTTGGTAAACCTATTAGTCATCGAAACAACTGCTGAGTCATCGTCATAAGTCTCCACATCGCACGATGGGAGGGATTTTGAAGTGTGGCCAATGAGGCCACAAGAAGACGTGTTTCTTCTCTTAAGTGGAGTGGAGGATAATTTGAAAAATTTAAAAGCTGACCAGTATTTGAGGAGGGGGCGGAGGGCGACGTGGGAGCGGCCACAGATGTTGAGTTAAAGTCAGAACTATACTTTTGCTGCTGTGTTAAAGAATAGTTTCAGTCATCTCCATGGTAACATTACACTATCTCCAGCCAGCTCTAGCTGTATTATCACTTTATCTTACCTTTGTTAATGGACAAAGATGATATCATTTAGGGAGGAAAGGATTTAGAATTGACAGTTTTGTCTCAGTGTGTGAGAAAAAAACCCTGACAATGTCCGTAACACCGCAGGTGTGCAACACGAGAGGAAAGTGTCAAGCAAGTCTTTTATCTGCACTAAAAACATAATTTCACTTGTCAGTCACTTGACACTTTCACTACGGCTAATTGTCACTCGACAGAACTTAACAAGTCGAGAAATGTCTTCAACGTAAGCTGCAGGGAAAAGGTGCAGACGCCTCCGTGTAGCCACGCCCCCTCCAGGAGGCTCTTTCAGGGGCCAAATCCCAGTGCATTGTCCTGATGGATACTGTTGCCTTGTTATTTTCTATTGAAGATATATCAGGGAAAAAAACCAACAACAAAACATGATCCATAAACTGTAAATATGATGCAACCGCTTCAAAGGAGATGTCCACAACCACTGTTGTGTGACTCCTGTTGGATGATACCAGCTGTCAATCACACTGGGGTCCATATCTTTGTCCTCAAAATTTAAAAGAAATTGACCAAAAAGTCTTAATTTCTCAATAAAATGCTTACTGGTGTTGAAATACACCATTTTTGTTCTTTTAGCCAGTGGAGTCGCCCCCTGGTGGAGAGTCAATATATTCTCTCTTTTAACTTTGTGTACACCGTCTTTGATTGGCACAAATGTCCTGTTCGGTTGGTTAATGGTGTAAAAGATTGTATCCTACTGATTTACAGTAGTTATCTGTATTGTATTGGAAATAAAACAGTGCTGTGGAGCCATCCCTAAATGGAAGCAGAGAGAATGGAGTCAGTCAGTGCATCTGTTGGACCAATGGGGGATTGATTGCTCCAGTCTGACAGTTGAAGATCAATCATCTACACGGAGACAGAAAACTACTACACTAACACGTTTGCGCAATCTGACCGCGATCTCAACACGAGGAGAGTCCAGAATACATCACTCCTGAAGTGTCGTGCAATGGAGAACGAATCAGGCTCAAAAGGTCACGGGGAGGAGAAGTTATTGACTAAAATTAGTAGGTGTTCAACTGCGGGGGCCGAGAACATCTGTTTTTCTTCAGGTGAAAGTGGAGCAGGTTGTGGTTTCTGACTATTAGGCAATAGGGAGTGATAACAATCCTCCCTCAGCAGTTTGTCAAAGAATAACTACAGCCTCGTTCCTCCATGTTTCTGCAGACTGTAGAATATTCTTCGGACAGTGAGTGAAAGCAGAATTGGAAAGATCATCTTTTTCCTTAGACCTCTATCTATATTTCATAATCTTTCTTAGCTCCAGTGCTGATGAGGCGCAGAGCCCCCGGGCACAGCACCGAGGACGGGGGCTTGAACTGATCTCCATTTCATGCTGTGGGCGAGAGATTTAGAGTGGAGCCTCATTGGTAATGACAGTGGAGCAGGGGTTGCATACTGTCATGGGAAGCACACAGAATGACTTGTGGCACCAAAAGGTTTCTACACCAAAGCGGGAAAAAAAGAGAAGAATTGGAATGCCTCCCAGAGTTGAGATGAAATCTTACTCCCCCATGTTTTCCCTGGATATTGATACAAGTGTCAACACATTCTCCACAGGCTTTAAAAAGGATCAGAGGATGAAAAGGTTTTCAGGTAGATGCAATTTCATACAGCTAAAACAAGAACTCCATCTGTGTCTCCCGCTACTGTATTCTCTTGAATGAGTTATGACCATCAAGAGACACGGCACTGTCTGACATGTTCTCCCTTTAATAAGCTCACAAAGAAAAGAGAATGTGTCGTACATATATATATATGGACTTAAATGTGAAAGGAAAAGGCGGGGCATGTCCGGACATGCACTTGATTGACAGAGTAGTCCGGTCATCCTCCAGCCTCTTCCACTGAGGTTAAAGTATTTCCCCGAGGAGCCTTCAAAAATTGCAGTTTACATTCTGCTCGTCTCCATGACACGACAGTAAACTCCACAGATCAGATCAGATCACGTGTGTGTTGAGAGTGAGGTGTGAGAACAGAAACCAGCAGAGCGGATTCATTAAAGCGGAATTTAAAGTCAGGACATGAATCGTTCATTCAGATCGATGCGAGTGGTCAAAGTATGACTGGTTTTGTATCCACGACGTTAAAATCAATGACTGATTTGTATCAGATAATTTTTACACTCCTACGGGGAACTGAGTGGAATGAAAAGTGTGACTCTCAACGAAACACTCATTTGTTCCGGATTGAAATCCCAGTTCAGTGAGGCACATGTTCCTCCAGAGTCTGTGTGGGTTTTCTCTGGGTGCTCCAGCTTCCTCCCACAGCTCAAAGACATGAGGGCTGATGTTTGGGTAACTGGAGACTCTGACCCGACCGCAGCTGTGTGTGTGTGTGTGTGTATGCTGCTGCTGTGATGGTCTGCTGACCTGTCCGGGCTCGCCACCCCCCTAGGATCTGGCTTCCGATTTCAAGAGGCACAGATGAAGGAGAACGTCCTACCTCGAACACGTGTTCGTCCAGCAGTCGCGTCCCAAACACCGTGACGCCCTCCGTGCTGACGACAGCATCGTCCCCTCGCAGCAGATCCAGTGTCTCTACCTTGTGACAGTCCAGGTAGAGGGTCACGGACTTGTTCTGCACACTGTAGGCGATCCGGTGCCATCTGAGAGGACACAGTCACAACATACCGTTAGTGAAAGTATACCGTGTCTGAGGGTTAAAATAACAACGCTTCTGACTCGACGTAGACTGATTAATCAAGGCCGATATTTGCCATTATTTCTTTAACTATTAGCATTGGCAAAGTGCTGATAATTTAACGTTGCTTCATTGTATGTGTAAAATGTAGATTTGGGAGACACATCATTGGTGTTGTTCAATCACTGGTTACTGAGTAATACTTTGTGTTGTGGTGGAAAGAAAAGGGCAGAATCTGTCGATTCACTCTTGATGGAGCTCCACTGACTGGAAAGATAAAGTTTTCACAGGTGGTCCAAACACGAACAGCGTCTCACTGATTACTGTGGGAAAGTAGACAACAACCTTCTCCACAAGCCTCTTTATCAGAAGGACATAGAGATCTTCAAGATTTGATGCTAGTACAACGAATTTTACACAACTATAACATGGATGAATGACAATCTAGACAAAGCTGCAACCTAATGTTTGTTGATTTTATTATTTTTGTGTCCTGAGCTTTAGCACAGTTACTTCCTGTGTTTGGGGGTGGGGGTGGGGGGGGCCTGTCCGGCCTGCTTTCCCACACTTACAGACCCCGAGATTAAATATGAAAGTCCTGCCAATCAGGAGGGTCTTTGAAGCCAAGTATCGTGAACTCTCGCTTAACTCCAAAACCATCATATTCCCGCTATGGTCAATCATGTTTGAGTCCTTTGAACTGAACTGCAGAAATGTGAGGCCCAACTTCATTTGCAAAAGTTGCAAAAGTTGCAAAAGCCAAACTTTGGTAGACGTTTCACAGAGCTATTGAATCTCTTCCTGATGTTTGATTGATTAACACTGAGAAGTTAGGACCCACTTTCCGTCGGCGAGATTGATCTTCTTGAAGATGGGGTAAATCTCCGGTGGCGGTTGTCCGTGTTGATCCTCGTAAAGGAAGACCGGCGAGCGGCCCACCTCCAGCCCCAGCTGCTGCACGCCCTGGTCATCGTACACGGAGAGCAGGAAAAACTGGGAGCCCTTTTTAGCTCGAAGCGTGGCCATCAATGAGAAGGTCTCAGGAAATGTGGAATCTGGCAGAGGAGAGGAGAGGAGAGAGGAGAGGAGAGGAGAGGAGAGGAGAGGAGAGGAGAGGAGAGGAGAGGAGAGGTGTTGATAAGTTATACAAGAGAGAGCGCGGCAGGGGGGTTGACATTTTTATAACATGATTGCACCACCTGCTGCCAGGGAGCCCTGAGTGAAGATGATAATGATGAAGGAAAAATATTGCCCGTGAAAGCAGAGAGCGCCCACGAGGCCGAGTTCAAAGTCAGATTTGTAAAAGGTTTCACTGAGAGAAGAAAAGTGACACATTTAAGTGCCGTTTCGGGAAATTCTCACAGCTGGATGTGACGGTAACCAGGTTTTTATTGAAGCCGGTTTGCAAATGTTAACCAAATTCTCTAAAAATGCAGTAAAAGGAAAGGCCCATTCATGGAGTAATAGGCGACGTGAGCAGCAGGTGCTCAAAGGTTGGGTGGATAATGATGACTTGAGTTAAGAGCAGCAATAGCAGTTGATACATGAAGTGATATTTGCATGTGGCACGAGGTGAAGGACTGTCGTGGTTTCTTCGTCAGTCCACACAAACCTTCTCTGGTCCGTTGTTTCCGCCGATTCTTCAGTACAATAAAAAGGCAAAAGCGGTTTCAGTCGCACGATTTTTAAACCTTATCCTTTAGACTCTTATAGATTACAACTTTTCTAACTGAACCAGGGTAAAAATAAAAGTCCTCCTACCAGGGAAGAGCTGCTTGGTGGGAGCACTGAGTTGAATCTTTTTGTCCACCTTATAGGCCAGGTCCGTCTCCTCCGTCCCCTTCCTGCTGGTGCAGAAACCGGCCTCCAAGGACACGCCCTCCATGTTCTCTGACAGCTCCAGCACTCGCAGAACATCAATGGGATCAGCTGACAGGGGAGGGGGGGTTGGGGGGGGAGGGGGGGAACAGAACAAACTATGAACCATCTGCATATGAATGTAGAGCAATTCGATAAAAGAATTGAAGGGTTTTATGCTCAAAAGACGAAACTTTAAACAAGATATTGCTTACATACTTATATATGAATAAAGTCATGTTTCTATTGTAAGGGGTGGGGGGGAAACAGGGGGAGAGACTGTGGCAGATGGTACTTTGAGTCACGTCAGACTCAGTGTGACAGCACTTTGTTGTCTGGCTTGGTTAAGTGCTGGTTGTTAGTGAGCTGAAGAGCAGGGTTTAGTGCGGCTCAAAGCCGGTCTTAAAGTGAGGAGGCTTCTTCTGCTTCCTAGCAGTCGGAAAGAGACAAGCTCCTCGGAGATGTGGCGGCAGGTGGCCAAGCTTCTGTGGCTGTTATTACAGGATGGGGTGGTCCGCAGCCCAACCCCTAATCCGACTGCGGCACACCTGACAGCTGACACCTGCACACTGTTCACCACTGCTCATTTATCACAGTTTCATTTCTTCAAAGATTCCTACGGTCCCACTGAGGATAAAAAAATTCCATCCATAACAATCCAATTTCATACTAAAGCCTCAAAATGCATTTGAAGGTTTCAACGGATAATGTCATTGTATTTGTTTCCCACGCAATTTCTTTTGTTTTTGGCTTTTTTCTAAAAATGCATCTGGAAACAAGCGAGAACAAGCCAAAAAATTTGCCGATAAACAGACAATAAAAAAGATTATCATGACACAAATCAGTTGAAATTGATCATTATCATAATAACGGTGAAATATTTCACTTTGTCTATTAGTTTGTTTTATGTGAAAGTAAATGAGGCCAAACTGTCAGACATTCCATAAATCTGATATTGGGATTTGACGACATGGTCAACAAAGCTATTTCAATAAAAAAGTTAAAATTGGTAATTCGGCTGGCGAATCAGCGTCTTTGTCACCAGAAACAGGAGAAAAGCGGGAGTAACGCCTGTACATAGTTTTCTATTTTTTGGCCTGTTTTTGGACATTGACACAAAAAGTCAAAATTTTTATTTTACAGGACATTTTCTGGCCCTTTAATGGTTAAAATAAGCAATATATTGCTGAATTAATGGGTTAGGACTGGGCTACATGGGCTAAAATGTTATCACGACACCATTATGATACGTGTTGTCCGTGAAGGTTCTCAGTCGAGTCGAGTCGCCAACAGCTGTCCGCTGAAGATCTCATCAACTGTTCACACGGGCGCAGCAATCAAAACACGACAGAGCGCCGCAGCGATGCACACGCCATACGTCTAGATATAAACACAGATGTACTTCTGGCTCCACTTCACTGTGCGATCACGTTTGAACACTTCAAAAAACGCGACGTCTGTTTCCACTTTAAATGTAAGATTTAGGTTTATTTGTAATGAGGGCAGTTACTGTTCCCCGAATAGATATGACGGTTCTTTGATTGGTGGGTTTCTCTCACAGCACTTGTGCGTGCACTTTATTTTGCAGTGAGCTGGTTGTGTTATTAGATATCCTGTTGATAAAGTGCTGCCATAAGCACTGGGCAGGATCAGAGCTTTGTGAGCGGCCGGTCTCTCACCAGCTGCTGAAGAGAGCCTATTTGGAACCACTCCACACTCGGCATTCCAGGAATCTGAAATGGGGATCCTAAACCCAAATTGCCTCCTGTGTTGAGCTCCTACCGCTCGTACACAGCTCGCCTTTTATTCTCCTCGTTAATTAAACATGTGGAGAGAGTTTACCCGTGCCCAGACGTTGATTGCGGAAAAAAAAACACCTTGTTACATTTTATGACCTTATTTGTTTGCATAACAGTATTGAAAGCTGCCCCCCCCCCCCCCCCAGCATCACAATGGGGCTGCAAATAGGTTAATCTGTGAATTAACAGTCAGCCTTTAATAATAGAAAACATCAGGTAGAGATTTTAAAGGTATTTAAGACCTCCGGAGGTTTAAATCTGAGTCATAAATGAACCGTGTGTGTGTGAAGTTCTTGGCACTGCACAAAATGACAACAGTAAATGTTCACCCACATGCATTTAACCAGAATAAATGATTGTAAAAATACATTTTATGTGCTCTAGTCATCATGATAATGAATTCTCTTTGTCATAACCTACATTTAACAGGCACTTTATTAGGTACACCAGTTCACTTGCTTGTGTTGGGCAAAACACGTAATACTATAAAAATAATAATCATACATGGTATTATAGTAATATCATCTTTTTCTGGTGTTATTTCCAGCTTGGAAGTAACAAATCAATAGTGTGGTAATAAGGGGTTAATTTTACACTAATACCACGTAATTTCCAAAAGCAAAACCCAGGTAGTCGCTGGGTAATGAGGATTCAATTGGGCTACCATCAACTAAGTTGCCTTCAAATTATTATATTTGGGAATTATTGGTAATTACCATATCATAATTTGTAATTAATCCTCCCTTATATTGTATATACTTGTAATTGTTATTACCAAGCGAATACTTGGTGATTGCACCAGAAATAAGACGGTATTACCATGATATTACCTTACTGTTAACATATACTGTATTACACTGTATTGCTGTATTGTAAACAGAAATAATCAGTAATCATATGGCAGCATCTCAATGCATTGAGACATGAAGTCATGGTGAAGATGACCTTTAGTTGAGAATGAGGAAGAACGATGATTAAAGTGACTGTCGGTCTGAGTATTTCAAAAACCGCCGATCTACTGGGATTTCCATGCACAAGCAAGCTCGGTTTGTTTGTTTCCCATCTGTCTGGAAAAAGAGTGAGCAGCAGTTCTCTGCCAGATGTCACCGGTGACGGGACAAACTTGTTCAAGATGACAGAGAGACCACAGTGATTTCAAATAAGCACTCGTTACAATCGAGGTATGAAGAAGACCATCTGTGAATGCACAACACGTGAAGCCTCACAACAGATGGGGCGACAGAAGCAGAAAACTACGCCAGGTCACGCTCCTGACACTTTAAAGCATGTCACATACACGTAATCTGTAATTATAAGTATAATCTGCTTGATCAAGGGTTTGGAACATTCTAGATTGAGAGTGTGTAACTCATAGAGAGGCTGTAGAGCCATATTGGTAATAAATCGGTTTATGTATTAGAATATTTGGTGCAAGCACAATTTTAGGGTTGCGTCCTGGCAAGAATATTGTGATAGATGTAGAAACTATAAGCAATATTGGGATTGTTATTATACCCAAATAATAAAAAAAACCTTATAGTATAAATAACAATGTCATATGAATACAAAAAATACATTTATCATTCTCTAGTAAGAAGAGGGGCCACACGGTTGGTGTAGTGGTTAGCATTCTTGCCTTTGCAGCAAGAAGACCCGGGTTTGCGACCCGGTTGGAACAAGGACCTTTCTGCATGGAGTTGGCAAGTTCTCCCCCTGGGTTGAACCCAGGGGGTTGAAACCCCTGGCGTGGGTTTTCACCGGGTTCCTCCCACAGTCCAAAAACATGCAACATGGGGATCAGACAAATTGGACACTCAGAATTGACTGTAGGTGTGAGAGTGCGAGTGAATGGTTGTTTGTCTCCCCTGCGATGGACTGGCGAAGTGTCCATAATGCGGTGGATAGATGGATGGATGGATGGATAGTGAGAAAAGGGTAAGAGAGTCAAACTATCGCAGGTCTGCTGCCAACTACTGGTTGGAGGGAAAAATCCAAAACAGAACAACTGTTGAGAATTATTTCCAAAACATCGATACAATGCTTTAAAGCATCAACACAGTATCACAACTTCAAATATCACAGTGCTTTGGATGATCAATATTTCATATTCATTTTCATTCCTACAGGCCAAAAAAATCCCCTACTTTGCACATCATACAGCAGACTAGTCCTAAAAAACACGTGTGTCGAGAAGATGTTTGGATGAGAGCCTCAAAAGTCAAAACTCAACTCGACATTTAGATGGGAGATGCTTTTGCCTGCTGCACATAACCAGGCAGAAAAAGAAAAGCATCCCATGAAACATGAAAACAGATAACATCTGCACTGGCATCGCCGCATCTGCAAAGACAAAGACTTCAGTCCCCGTTTGAAACACTTCTTGTAACCATGTCGTGGTTTATCACGTTAAGTTATCTTGGAGAGAGATTTATTCTCCGTCTAACATCACACAACATGATGTGTTGACAGTGCCAGTTAAGTTGGCCAATAATGTTGAATTGGTTGCAACATGCTTGATTAGGCTGCCACTTCAGAAGCACAAAACAAACAAGAACGGTCTCAAAAGCATCGTTTTTGTCTGTCAGAGCTCGTCAGTCTTTGCAGAGGAGCTTACTCTTGACTTTCACATCACGTCTGGTTCTTGAGACGTAGATTCTGCATTAAATTGAACTGGTACTCAGACGTGTGTGAGTGTGTGTCTGCCTTTGTCTCATCCCAAGTGAGCTCTCGGTGGCTTAGCCGTGACCTTGTTTGACTTCTAAAATGAAATCGCTGAAAATTAATTTCCGTTGAGATAGCAAAGTTGAAAAGTTTGTGTCCACCAAACTCTATGTGAATCTCCCCCCCCCCCATCTACCTTGCTCATGCGCTAGCTCCCACTTGTACTTGCGCACGAGGAGGAAGGCGGGTCATGAGGCAGTTATGTTTGGAACAGTCTGAGTACAACTCTAAATTGAAGCAGCATGGGTCTAATTATACAGGATTCTTGGATGTCTGTCAACCCACCTGACAAAATGCCCTTAAAACAAACTAAAATAATTAACTTCCAAACTGAACTGTTTCATTTCACGTAATCCAAAGATGACATGCCAGTGCACCCAATGAACCACATAAATGAAACCTCTTGTCTAATCTACCATGACATTTTAAAGTAAACATATTGCAGCTATGGGCTCACAGGAGACTGTTGACCCCTGACTCTCACTCTCACGAAAATTCAGCAAGACTTGTTTCACAATGATCTGTCAGTTAAATGTGTATCCAACACCCAGGTGTGCAACAGAAACTGCTGAGGGATAACGACGGCAAGCGAAGTCCAAAAAATGTCGAAAAGGGAAGAAAAAAAAAACGTGGGAAAAAAAACATGTGTTGGACTTCAGACAACTCAACCCTGATCACTGCTGCAGAAACATGAGACAACTAGTTGGATATGATGAGAATGACCCAAATAAAATACCAAACATAGGTTCCTGTGGAATATCCCCTTCAGTTCAGAACAACCCTGTTAGTGGCGTCAAGAAGAAAACCCCCCCCAGGCTAGAGGCAGCCTGCCATGTGAGTTCTGGATCAATGCAACGTTCGATCAAAGAAAGTTATCTGTTCCCTGCTTTGGATTCATTTATCTCACCTTGAGTCGTGCCAGTTCTCTTTACCTATCCTGCAGCACTGACTGTTGGAGCAGGCTCTGTTTGCATTTCATTAGGCTCTGTGGTAACAGTGTCCTCAACTCACCTGTCAAATTATGTTGCTGCTGATGAAAGGACGAGTATATAAACACTGATCGAGCAGGAGTTTTACCCCTTCCCCTTGGAAATGAGTATAATTGCACAGTTCTAGCACTACTTGGCTCTATTGTACTTGGTTTGTTATCAGGCCATGGTTTTCACTGACTATAGCACCTCCTCAATGCGGGCTAGTCGTCATAGCACGGCTGCACAAAACTGCCGTGACGTCGTTTTACATGCGAGACAAACACAAAAACCAGTGAAGAGCAAGGAAGTTCTTTTTGGTGTACCAAATCATTAGAATCAGTTCATTATTTCAGGATTTTTAGAGTCTATTTAACTGATCTACAGTTCAGCATTGTTCGGTTTGATTCTTGTTCTTTACTCTTGGAACCCCGCCAGAGCAGGTACTAAAAAAAACACCAGGTACCAGGTACGATCACTAATGAAACGAGTAGAACAACAAGTAGTAGAGTCGAGCCGAGTCGTGCTTGAAGTGCAACATTAAAAGGGAAATGGAAAGAAAAATGGGACAACCCTTCAAGAACATGATATCTCGAGATTCAACCTTCAATCCTCACAAAACCTAAAACTCCACATCCAGCTGCTGCTATACTACGCATGATTCTGCACAGACGTGTCAGACAATGTCCTCACCATCTGGGACGGTGTGTTAGTGTCTTTGAATTGCGTTGATCAAATGTGCTACTGAAAGGGCCAGTTTAGCCCCGACAGTCCACCTCACTCCTCTGCACCATCAAGAATCAGGACACGCTATGCCTTACAGTTGAATGTGTCAAATGGAGTGGGAGGGCTAATGGCGTGTTCCAGTTGCATTTCTGAGTTGTTAGTCAGAAAGGTTCGCTTGAGTCGCCCCCTCAAGTCAGTTTTCCAACATGGAAAGTCAGAGCAACCTCACAAACCCCCAGCCTAGGACTCCAAGATGGCTGCCACTCCCATCAGTATTTAACATCAATATTTTGCCTTCCATAGCTCAAGGCTCTAGTGTGTAATAAATTGGGACAGATTGTAATAAATGAAGGACTTATCACTCTGTTTGCCAAACATGTAAGGGAACTATGGTGGCTTTCGCATACGAGAAAGGATGTTGTTCTTTGCTGTTTGTGTAGCAAGCTTCAGCTTCACAATGCAAAATGCACACTGGCTGGTTTGTCTGCTCAGGCTGCTGTAAGACCCTCAACTAAAGTGCATGTACAAAGCTTAATCTAAGGCTATGAAAACTAAACAAACACAGTCGTATTTCTGTCAATAAACCCTCTTATATGTTACACGGTGGACCTTTAAAGACAGGGTTGATGTAGCATTGTTGAATCTCTACAGGCTGATGACTCAGACATGTTTGACGATCACACCAAAAGGTCAAAGTACAGTGATCTCACAGACATCTGGAAAATTCTGGGAGAACACTGGCCACTAAGCCCACACAGTACATTCACATTCTCCGTGTAAGACATTTCCTCCGTTTTCTTTTTCTTGTCCGTGTGTTTTTTTTTCTGTTAGACAACCACTTCTGCCCAGCAACAATGCTGTCCACAGTTCCCCTGCCAAAAAAAAAAAAAAAAAAGAGCTGAGCTGAGCTCTCCACCTCACAGATCATCCTCTATACCCTTGGAAATGCCACCACACAGTCTTCATCTGTGCATTTTCCCTGGCTGTGCGACACTTGACACATCGTGTCCATGCCCTGCGGTTGCACAGCTCAGCACCACTTCAGTCATACATGGACAGAATGTGTTCTTTCCAAACCAAAGATCTGGAAGGACATTGTCGATGAGTCACACCACCTACACTCCCAGCTAAGCCTGAAAATACCACTCACACACACAATACTACACTGTCAAAAAAGCCTGGGAACCGGGGGATTTTAACTGCAAATGAGTCCAAAAATGTATCTGTGATGAGGATTTCCCATGACACGTTGGACCACACCCCGAGATGATATTTACACTACAGTTTGCGTGAGTATGCCTTTGTAACATATTGTAAAGTAAAACCTTCCACAAACTTCCAGTTTTCCTTGCCTCACAGCAAGAAGGTCATTGGTTCGGATCCTGATTAAACCCAGGGTCTTACTGTGTGGAGTTTGCATGTTCTCACCACATGCCAGGTACTCTGCCTTCCTCCCACAGTCCAAAAACATGTGAAATTGGGGATTAGGGTAATTGGACAATGTGAGTGAGAGAGTTTATGGTTGTTCATCTCCCTATGTTGGCTCTGTAGTGGACTAGTGTAGTGTGGACGAGACGTATATATCAGTATCGGTTATTGGCCCAAGTAATCCCAATATCGTCATATCAAATATCAGCAAAAAGTCCAATATCGTGCAGCATCCCTGGATATGAAACATTGTGTCATATGGTCCCCATAACAACCAAACCCACGGCCATAAGGAAAGGAATTGGCCTTGTAAACAGAGGGTCGCCAGTTCAAATCCTGAAACAGGTCAAGGTCTGCGGTGCCCCTGAGCAAGGCACCCAATCCCCATTGTTTCCCAGGAGCAGAAAGTGCTGCCCACTGCTCCTGCACCTGGCTTGTGTGTTCACTACTGGTGTGTAAAAAAAAAAAAGGACGTGTGGGTTGGATGGACTAGCATGACATAGTCTGACTGATTAATTTCCTGTTGTGGTCACTTTTGACCGCTAACACCAAAAGTGTGACTAAGTTGAATAAAGCCCTCAAAACTCACTGGAAGAAGTGATCAGCAGTTTGATTTGTTCAGATGCTTCGTGTGGAGGCTGTCGTGAGGTCTCCAGGCAATAAAATGAAGCACAATATTTGTACTTTAGGAAATGTGCTTTGTAAAATCAGTCAGATTAGACCGGACACTCGAAGAAAGGCTACGAAAATATACGACAGAACAGATTTTCAATGACATAAGCAGTAGAACACAAGGTTATTAAAGAAATAATCATTTTAAAAAATCCAGTAGAAGTGATTAAATGAATCCAGACACTTTTTAAAGGATAGCCTTAATCGAATTAGCAGTGGGCATGACCTTTGGGTCAGTGCTGTTTCTGGCTAAAGACACATTGAGGCAGAACAGAGATAATACACACTGCAAAGAGATCAAACAAGCAGCGAAACATGATTGAAATGCTGACTTTCTATGCAATCACAACAGAATAACCAAACAATTTGTCAACACTTTTTTATCTGTTGCTAAATCAACATTTTGGAAGAGTGCCGTTTTCTGATTCCGCTCTGTGTTATTTCTTTGTCTGTGGAACTCTTCACTCTTTTACTTAGAAGTCTGCAAGTCTGCAAACTAAGAGGCAGCGACGTTTATTGTCATTCATGTGCTTCGCGGTTATGTCTGCTTTCAGTTAGCGCTGAGAGGTTTGGAGCGAGTCAAGTCAGCGGTTGTGCAAATGGCTGTGGGGAACTTTAGTTTTTTCTGTATATTGGTTATGGGTGATTATGAAGTCATGAAGATTATCGGGAGACAATGGAAGTTATGAGGAAAGCAACCAATACTGCGTAGAGCAAGTGTTTGATCCACGTAGCATGTTGCCTTGCAGTAATTTCAGCTTATTTGTAACACCGCATAATGAGGCAGACACACACACAGATGTAAAGGGCGTAGAGATTTGCATGTAGGCCCGCCGTGATCTTGACATCATCAACCATTGGTTTGGGAACTGCTGATTTGATTTGCAGGTTGTCCAGCACCACAGCCACAAAGGGCCATATTGGTGGAGCTAACCAGTGGTGTAGTGTGGTCTACTGCAGCGAGTACACCGTCGACCTCATTTATATCTTTCTGACTTGTCCGAAACTTTCAATTAGCAGTGGTAGTGGTACCGGGCTAACAGCTTGTAGTTGCAGCAGTGTTGTTTCAAAAGTGTCAGTTGATTGAAACTGTTGTTTGCCTCCATTTCATTTTACCTTGAATTTATGCATATGCTTAACTGTAGTGCATTAGCATGCAGTGCTAGTAAAGTGCTACGGTGAAGCGTGTCAAATCCAGCCCACTCTATTCCCATCAAATAAATGTGTTGCCAGACGACCAAACAATTACCTACAAAAACAGAGCGCACATTTTAAATTTCATTTAAATTAATTAGTTTTCAAATTAAAATGATGACATCCCAACCTTGAGTTTTTCAAAAACGAATTTCTCAAGTGCAAAAAAAAGGTGTTGATACATATCAATGCGCAGTTTTAAGTGGTTAGAGCGTTACAGCAAGCATACATGGTGCAAAAATACACCGTGGCCCGTCGACGAGGTGCGAGTATGGCTAGAACTGAAATCGTCTACATTTAAGCAAAGCAAAATCAAAACATGCATAATTCCGAGGAACTTTACTACATAAGGTTGTGAACTCATGTTATCATTGAGAGAAACCCAACAGTTGCTACTATGAGCGAGTACTTGGCAACAGTGGAGTGAGGCAAGAAAAAAAATAAAAGAAAAAAAATTGGTGGAATGTGGTCACACATTTCCTTCCAGTTCACATCAGCACCACATGCTTCAATCTCTACAGTTTGTTCTGCTCATGTTTGCTCACAGCAGGTTGGGTCGACGGGCCAAAAGCTTCTTGGCCCATAGAGAAAACACCTGCCTCTCAAGGCCTCTATAACTAAGCAGCCACTACACACACAAACACACGTGTGGTTCTATTCGCTCAGCAGAAGTGTAACTGCGAGCCTAACACTGGCCGTTATAACCCAGCCTGACCCAATTTTTCCTAATCACCCGTTAAGAGGTGGAGGAGGTTTTAAGGTTTTTGTTTTGTGCTGTCTCAGGATACCACACACTCTACACGACAAATGCAGTTTGCACCTTAGGCACAGAGGATTATCCATCCAGAAACATGCAAGCACACACATGACCAAACCCTTGAAATGTTTCAACCCCAAGCCATCACTTAGTCTCACAGACATCACAACAGCGAGGCAGCTATTATGGAAATGTAACACCAGAGCTGCTATACATCAAATACTACCATCCCTGCTCCCACACACGTAAAAACAACACGTGTAACAAAGGTTTTATACAAGAGCAGAAATACTCATTAATGTATGGGCCTCAGTGGAACCAAGGTTATGTATCTCTATAGATTTTTTCTCCCACTGATTTGAAAAAAAAAACAATAACACCCACTAACATCTGGATCCTCTGTGCAGTGGGAATGGATACAGTCAGTATTAAATACAAGGTCAAATGACTGAGTAATACCTCTTCCACAGTAAAATATGTGGGTAAATGCAGGGTTGTTTTGAACATGATTAAACCTACTTAACAAGGGCAATTGACTCATTTCCCATTGCCAGTAAAGGAGCTGTTTCTCCTGCAGTAAGTCATGTTTAATGTCACAAACAGGCTGTTATCAGCCACCACTGTGGAGCAAAAGTGCAACACATAATAGAACGAAGTACCATTAACATGGGTGACAGTGTTGCCATGGTTGCACTTGCAAACGTATCACTTCAGTCCCCTTTTAATGGCACCAACTGCACAAATATCTGTAGTAATGTCTACCAATACATGTTAAATCAATTGGTGACACATTTCTCGACTAAAATGACCACAGTTTCAGTATTAATTGTTAATTCTTCAACTCAGTTTCAAGTTGCAACTTCAGTTGAGTGATTGTGCTTCAATTCATCAACACAACCGTGTTGTGACTCTCTCAGACTGATATCAGTATTGGTAGATACTCGAGTGATGGGATTTCTTTATCAATATTGCACACAAAAATGTGGTATTGAGCCAAGTGAAGGACGTGTCTCTCAGTGTCTCCACGGCTTCTGCCACATTTGTTGTTAAGGATGCATTTATGATGTTGAATACACTTGTAGACCATATATAGGGAATGGAATTGATCTTCCAATTCTGAGATTTGTGATTTGACGCGGGCCATGACAGTTTTTGAAACTGGAATTTCACAGAGGTCACCTGCAAACAAGCTCCTACTGGACGATACCAGCTGTCAATCACACAATGTCCACTCATATGTGCCTTAAATTATTATTTATTTTCCTTTAAATTGGGCCATAGTTTACAAAATTGACATCATGTGTTACCAAAGATGTGCAAATTATGATTGATTGACTGATTGATTAATTGTTATAAATCAACTGGGGAGAAGAAGCTGAAATTACCATAGACTTCCATTCAAACTGAGCCTGCAGTCGCCCCCTGGTGGCTAACTGCTACTTGGGTCCTACTTCATGTTTGAAAAGTGAAGCCTAAAAGGTAGGACTGAAGTAGCAATGGGCAACTCCTTTTGTTGCAAACAAGAAAACTATATCCATTCTATTTTATAGAGGTGTTAAAAAGGTTTAGTCAAGCAGAAATGTGAGCAAGGGGTCAAGATGTCACCAAGGTTAGCATTAGTGTCTCCACATTGCATCGGTATAGGAAAGCAATCTACCGTGACCTGCTGCTGAGAGGTGCATGAGACGGATGAGTATGATAATGAGGCCCATAAAACAGGGGATAAAGAGCGAGATGACTTATGGGAGGACACGGCGATGAGGTCAGGCCCCTCTGATGTCTGCTCATTACGATTCTACAGGAAGCATCTCCGACTTGTCGCAAAGAAACAGAAAAGCAGCTTGAAGCATTCAGTGATGAGACGCACAGAAGCCTGAGAGGCAGGAAATGACTCCATTTCTTGATGCCAGATGTGTGATGGATACTATAGATTGAGGTTAAGGCACAATGAAGTGTTTAAGCACAATTTGGAGCAGAATTTCGCATCATCAGAAGTTCCCAATCCCATTTTTGCCCCATATCGTTTTACCCCTAAAATCTAGCCCTACGAAATTGGACACCCCCTTCAAGAACATGATACATCATCACGTAAGCATGATATTTTTTTCCCCGAGATTCAACATCAGTGTCATAAAAACAAGTTATATTGCTAGCATGAACTACGGCAATTCTTATGCATTTGTCTGAAGCAAAGTGTAAATATGTCAAAAAAAGTCTTCAACATGTTTATGGTAAGCACAAGAGACTGCAAACACATTTTGCTATGGTTAGCACAGGAGCATAACATGCTAAAGATATGTTAGCTTCATGACGGTACCATTAGTGTCCGTCTTGGATTCTTTTCTTTTTTTTGTGGGACAAATTGTCATAAACCTTGATTTGATCGAGACAACGTCATTGGACCAGTTTATGGAATGTACAAGAGACTTTATTGTTGGGGTTACAGTAGCAGCATAACCTGCTCACCAGCGGTGGCTTCAGTTTCCATGGATTTGTTTGAAGAAAAATGTTCGTTTCAAGGACTTATAAGGCCTTAAAATTCAGCCTAGCCAGCTATCTCATAGAGTCACCCTGTGTCGACACCCGAAGATGGGTAGGGCTAAAGGCATATCGCGAACCCTGGTATACTTGCCCCTCAGGGTCCTGTAGTATCCCACTTCACCGGGTATCGGGTGGCGGTACAAGTCTGGACGCAGGAAATAGGACGCATTCCTACCAAAGAACAAGATAATGATGCTACAGCATCCTCGGACACGTCTGGTTCGAGCGGCTCAAAGCTGAAAGGCCCGTCGGGCAGGGGAGTCGGGGTATCAGCCAGGTTCGAGGCTCGGATGACTATCGTTGGCAACTACTTCTTCTGTTGTCAAAATGTTATTTTCTGCTTAGTGAGCGGAGCTTGTACTCCACCTAGCGGTGGGATGGTCCATATGCACACAACAAGCTCTTTTTGAGTGGTACCAAAATCTGTGGTATCAAAAAGTGTGTTGATGATGCAATTTGTGGAAGTATACCACAGCCTTAAGTGGTTGAGGCCAGGATTGGTATGAGATTGAGCCAAAGTCTGAGAGGCAGTTCCGATGCGTCACTTGCAGCAGCATCAGCATCTCTGGCAAGTCTGATGTTCAATATTTCCATCAGAAAACCTCATGTAACATAGAAAGGCACTGAAGCTTTCACTTTCCCTGGTCTCGCTCCCCTGCTAAATTCAGAGGCCCTTTTTATTTTGCCACTAATTTGTTGCCGGATCAAAGGCGAACAAGGCCTGCCGTCCTCCACTGGGACGTCTGGTGTGGGATTGGCAAGGAAGTCTGATCAAACGGGATGCAGTCGGTGGGCTATATGCACAATTTCCCCTCCGTCATAGAGGCAGTGAAGGATGAAGGCATGAGCAGGCCGAGGGAGATGATCTAAATGAATAGATAAGGCACATAATAGAAAAAACAAACAGTCCCTATTCCCTGACTTTGAATTGAAAAAAAAAAAAAACAAGACGGAAAAGAAAACTGTGTTGAGGCAAAAGAACAGAGGATTCTAAATGTAACTAACTGTGGACGTGTGCAAGAATGTCTCACTTCCTGTCAGCAAACATGACTACAAAGTGCTCTCTCATCTCTCGAACACACACACACACTGAAGGCATATGGGAAAACATTCTTTCACTGTAGCACACACACACATATGCACACCAAATCTCCGAGACCCAGAGGCACAAAGAGCATTATCAGCCACATGCACATATCTGCATGTTTGCCATATCACTGCCACCATGTGTCCCATCCAGTGTGAAGTAATCCCAGCCTCTTACACTACACAAGCCGTCATTAGAGAGCGGAGGACACCGCGACTCGCGGTGCCACTTGAATCCACTCATGTAACTTGGCTCACTTCGCTTTTTATTCCAGCCAATGAATTTTCCTGCCAGACGTAGAGTTGGCGCATGTCGGCGAGCCGCAGGTGAACACGAGATGTTTTCTCAACGCACTTTCTCGGTGACCACCGGGTGAACTCCTGCCGTCGAGGCACGTCAGGAAGACTCCTAAAACTGCAGCACCTGTGAGTAAACGGTCTCCTGCCAGTGGAAGATACTCGCAACGCGGCCTCGGGGCATGGATGACAGAGAGCAGTGTGCCAAACGAAATGAAATACAGCACATTACACAACCTGGTGGTAATGGCCTATTGTGGGAATGAGGAAGTTTTTAAAATGGCTGCAGAACTTGCTGAATGTGGGAAAAATTTGGTTCTTCATCATGAATCCATGGATGTTCTTGGGAATTTCCTTACTCGTAATTGCAAATTTGGCAGTAGAGAACCTGTTTTTACTCATAAGGTTGAATCACAAACAAATCTAGCGCCAAAAAGAGCAATTAAGACAATTGATACCTCTATTTATTTTCATATTTTCATGTAACCCCTGCACATATTCTTCTTCTTGTTATCGTTTTGTTATGTTCCCTATCATTAGGGTTTCATAGCATCATCTTGTAATAATAAATAAAAAAAAAAAAACGTGCAGCAAATGTGGACACTGACACTGTGATGATGCAAAACTGCAAATTGTCCAATAATAAGGCAGAAAATAGACAGTTTTATGACAGATTGCACTAAAAGGCACTCACAATAAGTCAAGTGCTGATACATTTCCATTATTGGTATAATTGTCAAAGGTAAAAATCATTATTATATCATGGTCGCCAACATACAGTCCTGATTTATGTGTATTTTTGGGGCCATTCAGTATTTTTTATTTTTTTTGTTACAATTAAAGAATTTAAATTCTTATTTGATCCCATGCCTGGTTCACACATGTAAGCCTCGGTTTCACAGAAAACACATTTGTCGCATGGATCTTTCATCCCCTCCAGGTCCCGCCCCCTTCAATCAGTTAAGGAAGTTCCCATTCACAAAAAAGTCCATCCTCTGAGGGACTGTGGGTGGAGTCAGACTCGACTAGTGAACAACAGCTAAGGGGATTTACAACAAGGTAGGCAAAGCAGGCGATTTACTTGGGGCCCTGAGCTGAGATTACGACATTTTTCTCCACAAGAGAATGCAATGACATCATAGTAGGAAACTAACTAAGCTAAACTAACCTGGGGGACCCAAGGTGTCTCGAAACGCCCCTGGACACAAATTCTAAAGTGTTTCCTCTGCAGAAAATGCCGGAAAAACATATTATATTATAATATTTCTGCAGGAAAAGACTGTCATTTTATACTGATACACTTGGGTATTTTGTTGGTTTTAAATTGTAGGCAAAGTGGCATTTAATGTTCGAAATGAAAACACAATTTGACAATTTAGGGGGGGGGGGGGGGGGGGATAAAGCTTTCCGCTACACTGAGACAATTTTTATGTCTCTTATATTATTTCATTTATTGTCAAATCTCTGGATATGAGACAGTTACTCTCGCAAACCGAGAGGGAAACGAAAAAGATAAACAAACATAAACCACGGAAAACAGAAGCACAAATAGGACCTCTGCTTCTTCTATTAGACACAAACGAGACCATTATTTGTCTTTTTGCAGGTGGATCATTTGAAAAATGAGCCACTTTTGTCCCAAAAAGGCCCAGTGGTTACAAGAGTCACATACTCAAGTGTGCCGGAATAAAAGCAGCATGGTGAGAGTCAGAGTCAGAGGGAAACACATTAAACAGATCCATGACAGGAATTTTAATCTACTCAAGTTCCACCAGCGTTCTGCCGTTTCACCTCCTTCTCGAGCCAACGTTAAACCTTTTCACAGTAAACCGACGCCGGTCACAAGCAAACTCTAACCTGACATCATCACAGCTCACTGTTGATGAGCTCTCCCTCTCTCTCCCTCTCTCTCTCCCTCTCTGTGAATCCCACAGCTCGAACCACCTGACACTAAGTTCCTCCACAGTGCAGATTATTTGCAAAGTTAGGAAACTTTTCTAAATAGTAGTTTTTGTCCGCTCTTATTTTGTAAAGCAGGATTCAGCAGCAAATTCATTCACACACGCACACTTGTGTGCAGCTATTCTTCCAACTTAGGACTCTGCATTGACCTCTATTCATTTGAATAGCCTAAACAAAGCATTATCCCTATCAAATCTTAGTCTTAAACTTAACTAGTTCCTCAGAAATGAGCTTCGGTCTCATTAGGACCAGGATTTGGTCTCATTGGGACCAAATTGCCATTGGGACTACTTCAGAGGTACAAATCCTAGAAAACACACACACACACACACACACCATGACCCATGATGAACACTGGGTGACAGAGAGAACAGATTCTGTTTCTTTGCAAAGTTTTTCTGAAAGTTATTGGACAGTGCTCTTATTTTGTAAACCAGGATTCAGCAGCAGCAGCATCACATTCACACAGATTCACACAATTACCATGATCTAATTTGAACAATGCATGACATTTATTCAGGCAAAAGATCGAACTTGAATTCAGGCGTTTGTCTTTTTTAAGGTTGGTTTTCCAGGTTATTTTCAAAGTTATGGAACTTTTCTAAACTTCTAAACTAAAGTCTGCTCTTTGTTGGTAAACTCAGACTCAACTACAGACTACATTTTTACATATTTCATGATAGAGTTCATTTGCAAAACTTTTCTTACAGTTCAAAGAGTCTGCTCTTTGTTTGTAAAGCAGGTTTCAGCTGCAGCATTATCTTCACACACAATCATCATAATCTTTCATAAACAGAGGTTGACAGAGAGTGCATGCTTATTTAGTTATTTATTTATTTAACTGTCTGGTGTTTGTAACGCAGCACTTTATAGAAACTTCTCGTGTTATTTCACCTCACTTTTCCCCCCCATGTTCAGATACTTTACCAGCTCGTGTCGCTGTCACATGGAACAGGATGAAAAGAAACTGCGCTATTCTCCTGCGCGCTCTGCTCCTCGTTAAATGCTCCATGTTTCCTCGCGCAGAAAACTCCGCTGCCTTCACTCTGCGCAACTTTGGTGTGCGGGATCTACGCAGCCATATGCGGGAAGAGACGCAGAGCAGCCTGTAGGTCCACGCGCGTGACTGTTGGAGAAGTTGTTTGTGGTGGTGGTGGTGATGGTGGAAGTGGTGGCTCCTCTCTGACCCTCTCATTCAAACTTCTCCCTCTCACCATCACTCCCTCCCTCCCTCCCTCCGTCGGATCTCCACCTCCTCCGCCTCCTCCCCTCCCATAAAGACGGCGACTCCACCATAAATCACCTTTGACCGTTTGACAGGTCCACCATCATGAGCCACAGACCTGGTGTAACCACGCTCTCACCTGTCAGTGCCGTGTTTTTTTCTTTCTTTTTCTTCTCATCTTCAACTTTATTGAACAAGCACCTGAGAGCAGGGGCGTTTCAAGAGACTTTGTGGACTCCAAGTGAAAGGGACCTTGTAGGGTCCTGATGGGACCAGGTTTGGACAAAAATCCAGTAATAATTCTCTGGCTCGGTCGAGTTCGGTCAAGTCACTTAATATGTTTAAAAAGTTATTTTAATAAAAAACATATTGTGCAATAAGATGAATTAAAAATTAAATTTCAGTTAATTGCTTCATTGAGAATATAGTGCAGATATTTATAAATAAATGACGAGGTAAAAAATGAGTTATAATAAGTAGAAATATAAAAGTGATTGACCTGTTTAAAACGGGGGTTTACTTTTTTTACGACAGGACAGTGAACGCACCACCACAACTCAAAATAAAGCACCATGTTTGGATTATGTAAATCAGCAGTTACAGTTCAACAAGAGTTAATAAAGAAGAGCTGATTGTTGTTAAAGTGAGTCTGGCATTTTATTAAACTCATAAGTGTTTGACTTGTGTGTATCGGTGTCCGTGTGTGTGTGTGTGTGTCCTTCCTCCTGGATGTTACAATGACTTTTGTCATTTGCTTTATAAACTATAAATAACGTCAGACGACCACGTGTGTGACAGTCAGAGTTCACCGTGACAAAAAAAACAGGATGTGTGTTGGATTTGGTCGGGTTCAGGCAGAAAAATGCGGCCTACATCCAAGTTTACTGTTGCTTTTGAATCGGTTGTAAATCACACTAATTCTCACTAGATTTATAACGTCAGTGAACGTTAATGATCTCAATCAGTTAGTTTCAGCTCGTCTTCAACAGAACTCGATGTCAGTTTTGTAAATGATGATCCCGATTGGAGGAAAAACAAACAATAAACGTCCAACTTCTGCTTACAAAATGTCAAAATGGTGAATCTCAAGGTTTCAAAATGGAAGTTTATATTCCTACGGGTGACATCTTGACCATTTTGACACTTGTTCCAGTCAAACCATTGAATGTTACAGGGGTGAGATTGATCACGTTAGCTTTTTTCAGTTCATGTAAGTCAGGACAATGTGTCATTCTGAAACTGAGGAAGCTAAATGGAACCCAGCCATCATTAATGTGATTATTTATACCTGTGAAATGTCCAACTCTTTCTGTAGGCTGACACCATGTCCACCTCCATTTTGAATACTATGTGAAATCAACACCAGACCATTCTTCTGCGACTGCTAGCATTTAAGATTAAAGCCAAAATATGGGTAAAAACATGCCAGACTGACATGTGGATGACACTTAATGCTTTATTGATGGCATAGATCAGGGGTGTCAAACTCATTTTGGTTCAGGGGCCACATACAGCACAATTTGATCTCAAGGGGGCCAGACCAGTAAACATAGCATAATAATAATAATAACTTATGAACAACAAGAACTTTGTTTTTTCTCCTTTGTTTTACATTTAATGAAGGATATTCTTTACAAAATATGACATTTCTTGAGAAATATAAGTGCATTTTCAAAGATATCATGCCTAAATTTACCATTTACACATCACACTGGATCTATAAAGGCACAAACATTTAGTCACAGGTATCTGGAAGTGAAAAATATTGTATTTGACATTACGTTTAAATTGTAAGCGTAGTTTGTAAGCGCATGTTTGACACCCCTGGCGTAGATAACGGGCCCCAAAATCAACATGCTTAGGGCCTCATGAAGGCTTGGTACGGCCCTGCCCATAGTCACTGCTGTGAACTCATGTCCATCACTCTTTGGGCCTCAGGGAATTGTGTACTTTACCTGTTCCAACTCCTCTGATTCAAAATACAAACATTTTCACATATTTCTGTGCTTAATTGTTAAGATTTTGACCCCGGCAGTAGCGGCTTTAACTCCCAGCTGACGGCAAAGATCACAGGTTTGACCCAATTATCTTCTGGGGCTTTGAACTTCACTGCGGAGGGGTTGACAGCGTTCGCTCCGTCATCAGCCTCCTGACAAGTTAAATGAGGGGAAGGCGTTTGCAGAGTGGACTGCAGGTTATCTCCATCATCAGTCCGGCATTTCTGTAATACGTGTTCATGCTGAAGCTTGACCACCAAGGCTGGAGGCTGAATCCTCTCAGGTCAGAGGTCACTTGGCTGCTGACAGGGCAGGAGTTAACGCCGGGCTAAAATGCATCATTCTGATCAATAAGATGGATTATTGCGTGGTTGCACCAACTTGAATTTGAGCGGTCATCCCACCAGGTAAAGTAACCAGGCAAGAGAAGATTCCTGTTTTTTTTGTGGAAGCAAAGCTACCTAAATTAGACTCAACTTATCTATCTAATCACAGAAATAGTAAAGACCTGAAGAGACCTTTTGGGTGAGAGATGATTCATCTCTCACCTTCACAGACATTGAGTAAAGACATTTTCAATCCTTTGATATTAAAAAAAAAACCCAAACACTCTTGATTTTGATCACATAATGAAGGAAGCGTCAAATCCTGCCAGTAGTTAAAATAATTCAGGTATTCAGTTCAAACATGCTCTATGACAGAACCATTGAAGGCCTTGTGTAATTGGAAAATTACCAAAGATAACTTTGTAGAGTCCAAGTTTTGACAGGCCTTTGTATAAGTGGGAGCTGGAGCCAATTTTCCAAGTGAGAGGGGAAAAAAACAGAGGGAAAAAACATCCATTTAAAAGTCACACTGCATTTACTATCATCATTATTGTGAGTAGTAGTTTTATTATTCAATCCAGAGATGCCGCTCCAATATATTTTGCAATCAAATCCTTAATTTAAACATAATTTACCCACAGAGAGAAATGATGGGAGTCAAAGCTTCGTTAAAGTAAATAAACAGAGACTAAATGTTGAGGTCATGTTGAGGCTTTATTTTTACATTATTTGTTTGCTGCTGTCTGGCAAAACTATCAGACCTGACTGAGGGAGCGTTTGTATGTGTACAGCAGCAGAGCAGGGGTGGGCGGAGTCAAGAAGCATTCATACCTCAAACCACTGAACGTGCTGGTGTTGCCTCAATCTGTGTCGACACAAAATGAATTACTTCCTGTGTGCAGCGAGGGAGTTTCACCAGGCAACGCGAGATCTAAAATGTTCTTGTGTTAGTCTGATTTTTAAAATACACATGTTAGTCTAACTAAAATGGTGCTAAATCAAAATTCGCAAAGTCAGACTATCACACCCAGATAACGCGATTGGGAGTCGAGCCACAACTGCTATTGTATACGTTCAGTTGGATCAGACTCATAAATAATAAAAGAAGCCAGAATACATGGAAAATAATACAACAGCGACAAAAACGCTGTTAACGAAAAATCAACAAAATTCAGGCGAGTACATTTCTTGCCCTGACGAGGAGTCCAGTTTTATTCGAAATGAAAGAGTTGAATATTTCAAAGTTCATGGAACGTAAGTTGTAAGACATAGAATGGTGCTGGACGTGCTAACAACCAGGGAACGACCTTATATCAACAAGGTAAAAAGAGGCTTACTGCCACCTAGTGTATTGGAGGCAGATTCAACAAATCAATGTGGCCCTGGGATGGACTGGCGACCTTTCCAGGGCCTTTCACCCTATGTCAGCTGGGATGTGGACAATAAAGTGGTAGAAGAAGGATGGATGGATGGATGGATGGATGGATGGGTGGGTGGATGGATGATGGATGGATGGAGGGAGGGAGGGAGGGAGGGAGGGAGGGAGGGATGGATGGATGGATGATGGATGGATGGATGGATGGATGGATGGATGATGGATGATGGATGATGGATGGATGGATGGATGGATTCCCTGCTAGTGTATGTTATTGGGACAAGGACAGTGGTCCAACTGAAGGACGTCGTCCAGCTACAACCAAAGCTGGACTTAATGGTGACTGAGAGGTTTACACGACACAGACAGACTTCTACAAAGAGAGCGATGGAAACAGAGAGATGCAGATGATTGGACAGTTGGAGGTTGATCTGAAAAGTCAACAATGGACCCTCTGATCTCCCACCGTCTCCCCACTCAGTGGCAGCTTAACCAGCCACTGAGTCACAGCCACATTCCTCACAGCTTTTAGCAGATAGTTGCTAAGAGTCCAGTGAGTAGTCTGAGCTCTGGGTGAGAAATATTTCCACGGCGTGTGCTGTGTACCTTCATCCAACTGCTGGACCTGTGCAGATAATGATTCTTTAAAAAACAACAACAGCACACAACTGGCAATCAAACAAAAACGAGTGAGGTAAAGAGGAATAAGTTTTAAATGAATAGTGAGTTGTTTGTGGAGGAATACGCTTCTTTTTTCTTTTTTTTTTCCACATGAATGATTCATTGACTGATCCCAGCACCCAACTCATACATTTCCATTATTACACACGGCGTGAGTGTGATGTGCAGGCAAATTCCAATTAAAAGACTAAAGTCGATCCATTTGTCTCATGCCAGTAATTTGTCTGCTTCCATTAACCGAGAGAGATTCATAAATTAGGCTGAGGATGATGAATGCTAGGTAAATAAATGATTGTATTTTTTTTAAGGTCACTGCGGACTCATCAGTGCTGCCGAACACAACAAAATTAATGCACACGGAGAGTGAAAAGACACGGCGACGATTCTGCGATAGCCGTTGATTATTCCATCTATGAAAAATTTGCTTCATATTTTATCATCTCTATTGCACGTCACGATATTGGTCCAAAATGACGGATACCAAACGTCACTTTCACCACTGTCCACCATTAGCAGCTTCTTCTCTGGCCGTCAAAATTCTGAGTAAGAGGTCATGAAGTAGTGACAGTATACACCAGCATATCGTTAATCATGTTGCGTGAACCATTAGGTGGCAGTGTAACAGGAAGTATGACTCCACAGTAAACACAAAGCTGGATTTTTTGTGTGGATGAAAGGCAAAAACACATCTACACCTACCCACCCACATGTGTACATAGCATTAATCTCACATTAATTCCAACAGTTGTCATTTCATATAAAAATAACCACCAGGAGGCGACTCCATTGGTTACAAAGACAACTCCAGAGCTTCTACTTCTCACTTGATTTATAATGTCAGTTAACTGGCCCCAATAGAACATGACATCTGCGAAATGATGGTTAAAAAAAACCCTTTATGGCATCAGCCAATTCACTGTTTCACAGCCTCTATGCAACTGGAAGACTTTGCCCATTTTTTAATGCCATGATCCATGATCCAACTGTGTTTATTGGCCCCGGGAATGTTGAGCTATTGCTTGTCTAAACTTTTCAAAGTGACTGTGACGAAGAAAAAATCATGAAGTGCGAAAATATTCCCATTGGAAATGAACGGAAAAAGCCCAGATTACACTGGCAGATAAAACAACAAATCAGAAGACACGTTCAGCATTTCCCCTGAGAAACTTTCCAGTTCAAATGTATTCTTAACATTTCTCATGACGTTTGGATTTATCCTTAAGAAGGGAACTGAAAAACAAAAATTTTCCCTCTTCTTATGTTTTTAACGACTTGCCCTAATCCTCTTTCTCCATTTCACAGATTAATGGTTAGAGAGACAAAAGTGAAGTTTGGCAGGAGATGAAACTGTTACAGACGTTAAGAAGGGAAGAAAAGAAAATGGGCTGCTTTCTGTCTGTATTTTCCCCCCCGGTTTTATTTAGTCTTACTCTCTTGACACTTGGTTATCCTCTAATTTACTCAGATTGATATAAATCAAGTTTGCGGCGCTGGGGTTGTGAGTCGCTCGCTTGGTCTTAAAAAAATTGGACGGAGCCTCTTTCTCCCTCTGCAGGTCATTCTGTGCTGATGAACGAGGGTGGACTTTCCTCACCACTTCATCACTGCATGGGAGCGAGTAAGTGCAAGTGATATGTCATCACCAGAGGAGCTGATGCCGGATTAGAGACCCTAACGTCTACCTCCAGTCGGCTCCTCGGGCTTAAAACATGCCCGAACAGGAAAACAGGCCCAGTGGGAGGAAAAAGAATATGCATTTAAAGTTTCAAAAAGGAACAAGGCAGCCGACTCTTTCAGCTTGCCAAAAACTGATTGATGTATGTTTAAGGGGAAAATACCTTATTCGTGTGTGGAGTCTTTGTTAAATAACGACCACACAGTCCGGCACCGCTGCTTCCCCGCGGCCCTGTGATGTCATTTAGATGTATATTACATGATAAACACAGTCATTTACTCTACTGTCACTGTGTGTGTGTGGGGGGGGGGGGGGGGGGGGTGTCAGACTCATGGTTAGCGTGTGGCGGAGCGAGACGGCTAATCTGTCATCACTTCATTTCATTTAAAGGCAGAATTATGATTGAGCGTCGGATAAAAGTGTCAGTGTTTTGCAAAGCGTGTGAAATAGAAGGAACAAAAAGGGGATTAAAGTCTGTGGTGAAAAGTAATTTTCTTCATGCAGGATGATGTGAAAGGTCAACATCAGTTATTTATTATCATTGTTGCCTGTTTGTATTTTACCTGACTAACTTACTGAATTAAACCCAATTTTAATTGGGTTTATTGGGTATTTTTTTTAAACGAGATCATACTCATGTTTTAGTGAATGTGTCTTTTTATGATTTTATTTCTGTATATTTTTGTTGATCTGTGTTTTCTGGATGATTAAAAAGAAAGTCACTGAGTGTTTAAAAATTAGCTTTCAAATCACACGTCAGCAGTAGTTTCTGCTCTGAGACACTTGTGGGGGGCTGTGCTGCCTTCACGTGCTTTCGGAATTATGGTAAACACGAGTTCCCGACGTGTAAAGTGCACATGAAAGGCCCCTCATGTTGTGATTCCCAGTGGGAAATCGGGTGACTGTTTGGTTTTACCCAACAACAAAAGCACTTGAACGTAGCGCACTCGTAGTTTCCGATTTCACAAAACGATACACACACATGCTGGCCCACTTGTTTTGGTGGGGACCAAAGTCTGCGAACTTTGCTGGTTGTCAGTGATTGTACAGGATATACATGTGAACACACTGTAAACTTCTTGTGCCTTGTTCATACCTAAAGTGGGTTCTCTCGTCTTCATGCGTTAGCACCCACACATTCTGGCCTAGTCATTTTAGTGGGGACCAAAGTCCACAAAGGTCACTGTTTGTACAGAATATTAATGTAATGTAATGTAACCACACCGGAATCGGACTTCCTGTTCACTCATCACGGAGGTGACGTACCTAACAGAGCTGGTTTAGCTACAGTCCTGCTCTCTGTCTCCCCCTGTGTCAGTCTGTGGTACTGCAGCCTCACAGCCAGAGTCTGCTCTTCCTCTCGATTTCATTTCCTCATCTTTAGGGAATTTTAAATACAGTGTCAGAGGGCTTTGAGGAGGAGTTAACTATGGCTCCTGTGCCTAAAAGATCCTGAACAGAAGCTGAAGAGAAACTGTTTTCACGCTGTAATTCTTTGTTGTCACATATACTGTATATAATGTGTGAAGAGGAGAATCTCTGTATTTGTTTCACAGGATCTTTGACTAAATCAAATGCAATTGTAAAATTGAGACAAGTGTGACTGCTGGCGACAGCATGTGTTCTTACTTGGTCTTACCTGCCGACACACACACACAAACACAGGGTTAGACAAGAGAACAAGGTTGTCTGCTGGTTATTTCATCATTTCTGCACTAAGCTAAACCCAGTGGTCCTCCAAAGGTTCCTGGCATATGAGGCCGGGAAAAGTTCACTCACCCTGCAAATTTTTATTTTTTTATCAATCTATAACAATAACGGAGAAGGCTGCTAATAAAAAAATGGATACGAGGAGATTTTCAATGAAATAAAGGTCATCCCGGTTGCATCAGTATACTCCTCGAAAGTTTATCTTCCCAGCATAAATCAATATTCATTTAGCTTAGTTTCACTCCTTTTTTTTTACCCCTCAGTTTCACAACAACTGCCTTCAAAAGTTATGGTATTTGGGAATTACTGAGGTTTGCTGGAAGGAGCGAGATCTCTATCAGAGCTAAATCTGTGCAGGGGTTGGAGGCAAAGTCGTGCTATCAGACATGTTCCCTCCACACACACACACACACAAAACCCCTGTTGTAATTAAACTGCTAAAGCAGAGACGGGACCAGAGGAAGAGCAAATGTTGCCTTCTCCGCCGGGCCAGTGAGGGATGGGGGGGGGGGGGGGAACTGCCAGCCTGGTGATAATTATAATCATTAGAGATGACGGGAGACGAAGCTAATTAACATCTAAGGACCATGTCTGTTAAATGAGGTGCTCAAACAAATGGGCTAAATAAACCTTAACCAGCGAACACACTCGAGCACCGAGCAGCACGACTGCGGTTTCATCTCTGCACAGCTAGTTTACTGAGACGGGAAGTGAAACTTGCAGAGGGAACATAAGGTGAAGGAGTAAACACGTCAGACGATGATGATGATGTTGTATGAAACATAACATAGTCTTCTATACACTTTTTATTTTCCAAAAGTGTGACAAAGGACATATAATGATCGTCCATTTTATTTTGCCCACATTTTCAGTGACGTCTTGAAACATTTAGATGAAAACAACACAATATTTATGCGTTGCGCCAAACAGTGGAGGACGGTTGACAGTTTGCTTCCCATTGAACTCTCAGTGTTTTATACAGCATCATGAATCACCACTAAATATTGTTTATACCTTTTTTAAACTACAGAAAAATGTCATGCACCATCTAGTGGTCAACATGTGCAACTTGTTGGACGTGTGGCTGATGTGTTTGTTTACTACAGCGGTCGTCGTCGGTGTCACGCGGCAGAGTAGTGGCCAGTCCTTCAGTGGTTTGAATTCCAATTAGGTTAATGAGACACTTAAAATGGACTGAATGTGAGAGTAAATGGTTGTCCATATCTGTATGTTGACCCTCGTGTGGAGGATAAATCAGTAGAAAATGATCATCTCTGACCAGGAATAAACCATATACAATAATCCATCATCTGTCCAGGTGTTCAGTGAGTTCTCGAAGCAATTCAACGAAGAACGTGATATAAAATGGATCAGATAACGAGCGAAAACTGGCAGAAGTTTAGATTAAGAACATGAAAACACAACAATCTGAATTTCTCTATTGAAATCTGATGAAATTCCATGTGACACCTACTGCACATCTGTACGCCCTATAGGAGACGGATCCTGCCTTTTTGGTTTCTCCCATTTTTTCCTTGTACCACGTTTTTTCTGGAGTTTTCTGGAGCTTTGAAGGACAGAGTGTGTCACTTGTTGTGCAGACTCGAAAGCCCCCCGAGTCTTGTGTTTGTATAAATACAATTGACCTGGTTTGACTTTCACACACGCACATGCCTGAGAATGTACAACCTCTTTTCTTTTAATGACAAGGCTGTCGCTTGTTCATGACGAGGACATTCACTGGTTATTGTCAGAGCGACGTTGCTCTCAAAGCTCTCCCTGTGGAGTGTTCGCCGTGTGTGGTCTGCAGCTGCAGACATCGCTTTAACTCTCTTCTTTTTGGCACAGCAGCCCTTTTTTTGCACTTTTCTGTCAGTTAACAGTGTTCACTCTCTGCCGCAGGACCCTCTTGCTGCTCTCTCTCTCTCTCTCTCTCTCTGAGCCTCCGCACCCTCTCTTTTTTCCTGGTTTTTAAGGCTCGCTCACCTCCTTTCCCTCCCATCCACCGACCCCCGGGCTTCACGATCCCTTCATCCCTTTCTCTGCCTCTATTCTCATGAGGTTTGCATTCCACACCTCCTCTGTAGACTGCACACAAAAGAGCAGAAAGCACCACTGCTGACCTGTGGCAAACATTCCACTCCTCCGGGCCCTTTTTTTCACTCGTCCACGAGTCCCTCGTCCTTCCAGTCGCATCAGCCAGTCCGTCTCCACTGCAGCTGCAAACAACAGCTCATAGAACATGCTTTTGGAATCACATTTGTATGAATTATCAGTGAAACATAACATGCATAAATCATTAAAGGAAATTAAACAGGCTGTTATTTGCATATTTGTCTGCTTTTATTATTATGAATAATTTAATGTGCTGTGCATATCGAGTGCAGCGCGTGTCTAATCACGGAGCCCATCTTTAATTATGATGACTCAAAACAGACTTCATAAAATCAGCTGGACGAGCAGCGAGAGTTCCAGCGCCATCTGCTCGTCCATCCTTAAAGCCAGGACACAGGAAATTGACTATTAAGCTATAAAAGTGGCTTTAGAAGGGGACGGAGGCGGGCGACGTGTTTTGTTTTTTTCGATTACTTGGACTTTTATACAGAGGTTAGAGATGAACTGGGCCAAGGGCACAGCTGGAGCTTCAGCTTGTTTTGCCAGAGGCAAACATTCGGAAGCGGGAGGCAGGAAAAAGTGATTGGAAAAGGGGAGAGTTTGGGGTGAAAAGGAGAGGAGCGATTACAAAGAGCATGCACGGACTTGTAGATGTTGTGTCTCTTTGTGTCTCGGGTTCATCAATCCTCTCAAATTCCACAGCTGTAGCTCGGAGGGCTGGTGGCTATCTGAGGCTGTCCAGCACACGTCCACGTCTCCAGCCACACCTGTCCACTCTCTCCGGAGGCACTCGAGGGAGGACATACCAGGAACGCCCCCCTCACCTTAACGGTCATGATCCCATTTAGCACCACAAGCAGCAGTGGACGGACCGTTGGTCTGTGGCCGCAGACAAATGTGAACTGATATCATAGAAATGACTCGATGGCAACAGAGTCAAAGGGTTTCTCCATGGCTCAGGTTTGCTGGGCTGGTCATAGGTCAAAGGATCGGGTCGCTTTGTTTCATTCCCTTGTCCCTTACCATGACATTTGCTCAAATAACCACTTGACCTCCCCAAACCCTATGATGAAGACTTAGAACTAGTGATAGGAGCCATAAAATCTAACTTATATTGAAAATCAAGTGAGAAGTAGACTCATAATGGCCATTCAAGAGAATACAGGTTTCAGACACTTAGGCATTGGCTTCACTTCTTTTTTCTTTTTTTTTTGGATTCATTTACAGTGAGATTAGACACACACACACACACACACGCAAAGAAAATCAAGACGTGACTTCTTTCCTGCCTTCACTCAAACTGCCAGCCGCACATAAATATCTAAACGTCAGTGTCACCGCAGTGCAGGTTTCGCTCGCTGTCGGTGACCCTGCAAATCATATTCTTTTATTATCTCGCTGTAAAACTCTGGCCGCCGCTGAAAGAAATGGGTCACGGTTTATAGGGGATGTTCTAAATAAGCAGGCATCAGCTTTGCGAGACAGCGGCAGGAATAACAACAGTTTATCAGACGAGGTAATTGGTAGTCTATGAAAAAAGATTTTTCATCATCTGTCTTTATGTGTTGAGTCATATATGCATCATATAATTTTTTTTTTTTTTTTTTTTTTAAAACCTGTATTCACACCATCAACCCAGTGGTTGATAGAGCAGCTCATGACTGTCTTCTTCAAAGTTATGGTGGGAATAAGTGTCTGCTCGTTCATCGTTGCTTTTACGAGCGCTCACCTCGACCACTGTAACTCCCTCAGTCAGTCAGTCCACACTCTATGAGGCTTTTTATAAAGGGATCATTCAGGATTTTTATATGAGGTTCTTGAGACTGTGTTCAACAGCCTTTTACAACAAGCAGTAAAGTGAGGATTGTGAACCACGCGTGCTCCCGCACCAAAGCCCGTTGACAGAAACGACTATTTTACCGCACAGAACACAGGAGCAGCTGATGGAACTGATTTTCAAAATTCCCCTCAGGAAATAACTCATGGAGTCAAGTTGTGACTTTGTCATTTGAAGATTCAAGATTCAAGATTTTTTATTGTTATTATGCAAGCATAACAAGCACACATTAAAATGTCATAAATAGAGCACACATCTATATACATGTATATAAAAGGCCCTTTTAGAATTATAAACAAGTAGAAAAATAAAGAACAGAAAACAAGATCAAATATTGCTCAGCCTTCAGATTCAGATTTAACAAAGTAACATAAACTTACTGATGAATGCAGCAATAGAGCAGCTGCTGTGTCGTCATTTTTGTCAATGGACTCTGGTGCTGGAGACGGAGGTTTTAAAAGGACACATCATTTGAGTTTTCTGTTTTAAAAGACAAAGATAAAACATGTTTTTCTGCCTTTTGGGAAAGGAAATGTCCAGAGAACAATGTGCAAGTCCCTCATGCAACCTCACCTCTCTCAACTCCCACTGTTTCAGGTGTCAACCTTTGACCTTATCATAATCTCTATTGTTTTGTTCTCTAGCCACAGAGACTTTCAGAGAATCTTCACCACACCGGCCTGGTTACAGTCTCCTCTACTTTTTAACTCCATGGATTCCTGCTTTTGTTCTTTGCTGATTTTTATTTTCCTTGACCTACACATGTTTCCTTTGAAGCTGTTTGGTCAGCTTATGTTGTTTTTAAATGTGCAATGGAAACATTGTATGTTTGACTTGGCTTGACTTGCCCGGGTCCATAAGGAACCTCAGTTTTCCCTCAGGAGAAACACTGGCTGGGAGACGCAGGCCTGTTTCTCACTCCCCAGTCCCTCTGTGGAGCGGTCTCTCTTTTCCTTTGCCCGCTTGTCTTTTCCATGCTGTGCACACTTTGTAAACACGTTGCCATGTAAACGTTTGGAGAATGTTATTTTAAAGGGCAGAGCAGTTCTGTGTCATTAAGGTGTTGTTGAGGGGTTTTTGAAGTGTAGTTCAAAGTGATTTTAGCCACTTATCATAAGATCTATGGCTGCTATCTTTATCTCACTGTTACAGAGCCTTTTTTTTTAATTGTAAACTGAAGTTTGGAAACTGCTCACTCTTCTACACCAAAGACTGTTGAGGAAAATCTGTAGGAGGAAAGAGAGTCTGACGTCAAAAAGTGGTACAATAATTCTTAAGAGAGTGTAGACCAAGATTTTAGCAGGTTTAGATTTTATAAGGTGAGTCTAAAACCAATCTTATAGATAATCTTATCTATTTAAGGATTGATAAAAGACAAAGACAAGATAACAGAGTTTAAATCTCATCAGTTGAATCACATTCAGAGACAATTAATCATTGTTATTAAAGCTCCAGTGTGTAAGATTGAGGCAAAATCATTTATTATAAAAAGAAAATCAAAGTATAATCGCCCGACTGTATAAACGGTTGTTTTTCATTACTCCCAGAATGAGCTGCGTTCAGCTGCAACGAGCGACGTCGCCAAATAAATGTTCCTAAGTGTTACATACTGTAGCTTTAATGGTTATCAGGACACTGTCACAACAACATGTGCATCGCGATAAGTTCATTCACAAGAAATAGTATCAGAGCAAATTGCTCCCTTGCTTTTCGTTTGCAAAGCGTTGCATCACATTTTAGCAACAGGCCCGAACACCGCAGACTCTGTCTCTCATGACAGGAAAAAAGTCTGCTTTCCGATCTTATCTGCGGCACTTTGGCCTCTTACAACATCCATCAAGAGCAGAGTTCACTGTCGTTAGTCACCCGTCAGACACAGAGCGAGCCACCGCTGATAACATCACACCATTCTTCTCACTCGGGGCGGGAGAGAAAGAAAAAAAACTGACACAGTTGATTCAATCCAAGCGTTGGTGAAATAATCCATTTCAGGGGGGAAACCATGAGTGATTGATTTCAGCTGTGCCATACTGCTTCTCACCACCAGATGGCAGTGCAACGCAGCACATTAAGTGGCTGTAAACACAAAGTGAACATGGAAAAGTGAGAGGAAGGGTAGGAGTTACACTTTTAATGTGGTTAAACGACCTATTTAACTTTAATATACCATTGAAATGAATAGAGAAAATCCTATGTTCAATGTGGACACACTAAGTCAACTCAATTAGACTCTAAAAGATGAAATAACAGTGTAATAAATAGAAAATTATCTTTTTCTTTGATTATTGATATAAACTGTAAACCAGACAACCAAATATAAGGGTAAACGTCAGTTTTATTCACATATAAACACACACATAAAGTATTATATTATTAGGAGATTTCTGTAAAAACTATCCAACTACCTAGATATTACTTTGGAAATAACATGGTATTACTGTAATACTATCTTATTTAATAATACCATAACTGCACTGCTGCAGTACTGTATAATTAAAGGGTCACTGTGTAGAAAGTTTGCATTGTTACAAAAAAATACTAAACAAGATCAAAACACAAGAGATAGTGTTAAAATACCATTTAATTTTATTCTAAAACCCATAATATATAAATGGGATTCGGACTATAATAGAAATCATGTATGAAAGTTTAACTTCATCTCATTTTGAATGAATTAGCATGAGAACGTGAGCAGTGATAGAGTGAATGGGGGAAACTGTAGGTGTTTGTTGACAGGGTCACAGCTCAGAAATCACATAAGCTCTGCCCCCAAGGTAGCACGAGTGCGCGCGCGTGTCTGGCCCACACATTTTAAAGGAATTAACGTGATTTTGGGGGCAGGCTGATCCAATCAAGTTTTAAATCCCGTCCTGTGGTGGTGGGCTGTTCGTGATGCCACGTCTTTTTTTTCCTTTTTTCTGTGTGGATTCGCAGAATTGTGTTGTTTTTCCTTTCTTCTTCTGCTCTCTGTGGAACATGTGACTGGAGTAGACGCTCACATGGCTGCCGCGGCTGCATGATCCGATTTACTTTTTTAAAAGTCCAGTGATCGGTGGCAGGATCCCTAGGCAGCGGCCACACGGAGCAGAGAGAAGGACAGCACCCGCACAGACAGACGGACAGACGGGACCATGGCGAGCAGCAGCGGGCAGAAAGTCGTGCTGATCACCGGCTGCTCCTCCGGCATCGGGTTACGAATCGCCGTCACGCTGGCCAAAGATGAGAAGAAGCGGTACCACGGTAAATGCGCTTCATTGTTACATTATTTCTCTCCTCGAGCCTATCAGGAGCGAGCCTGTGTCCGGTCTGTTTACCCGGAAAAACACAACGAGAACCCCGCTTTTGCGCCGGGCTCCTTTTACGCACACATTTCGCACGACTTTCGTGCGCAATAACGCTCAGTCTCTGCGCATAATCAGGGATTTCGTGTTGGGGTTTCCATTGAAATTACAGCGAGCCCGTGGTGAGATCTGATCCATATCCTTTTTTTTGTTGTTGTCAGCGCTGAGGCTCAGTGGCTCCTCTGGGTCAACAATTATCATGTGAAAGCACAGTTTCCAGGCGCGATCATAAAAGAAGAGTCTTGTCAGTTCTCTTTCAAGTGACTTCTCCCGCACAAAGCGCCCTTTTATCGCCCTGGATTGTGAAGCGCCTGCTCCGGTTTAGTGCCGTGTCTAATGTGCCTTTAGTTCCCTCAGTGGAGCGAGTGTTGAAAGGGGGACAAAGTTTGAGACCTGTACAAGCAGGGTTCACTGTGAAGCAGGGGCCTTGTGTGAAGTCTTCATTGCTGCACAGTGGACTTAGTTCGGGTGTCCCACTTTTCTTTTTTAAAGTGTTGGATTGGTGCGCGTCTCCCAGAAATCATCACTGTCGTTCACTCTGGGAACTGAGGATCCAGAGGCCTTATCATTACAGACTCATTCCCACCACACACTCCTTTATTGTGACTTCAAACTCGAGTACATTGTTACCTAATCATAGTGTAACTTCTGAAACTGAAGTAACTGTACAGACTTAAGTTAAAGCAACACTATGTAACGCCATAAAACACATGACTTGTGCATTTAAATCTCCATACAAACAATAATGTTACATGTTTTTTCAGTAGTGCACGTAAAATATATATATATGAAATGCACATTGTCTGCTTCATGAGGCCAACCCGGAAGTAAGAATATTATACAATATCCTTTTCTTGAGCAGTAAATGGTCTCTTCTGCTAGTTTTAGGTCTTGGGCCGGTCAGATCTTCAGAACGGGAATCCAGATTCATCCAGATTCAGATGTTAGGATGGTTTTGCCAACATTAGCCAAAATGTTTCCAACACTCTTTGAATCCATAGAAATCCATATTTTTCTTCAGTCTTCTGGATTGTCTTGTGATTACTTTGTAATAAAAGAAATGGCACAATGCAAAGACGACAAGGCTACAATTGGTGCGCGTCTCTCAGAAAGCATTAGTGTCACTGCAGAGACGCTAATGAGCCTCGGACAGAGTGACATTATAAACTCATTCCCACCAAGCAACCACAAAAGAAACGTTATTGTGACCTCATGCTGAATTACATAATTGACTGTTGGTCCTTGAGGGCACAGTCACACGTCCCCCAGTTATACCCATTTTAGCCGTTAGTTTCCTCCTGCATGTAATACTTTTTTAAAGTTCCATTTGGGGGGGGGTTTATTGGCAGAATATTCTACAACTAAGCATGTTTGCACAAGTGTTTAATTGCTTCAGAATTAAAATAGAAGAACCTTAGGTCAGGGTCTTGCTGCGTGAAATAAAGTCGTAGAGGGCAGAATTACAATGTCACCAGACTGTCTTTTGCAGCCTGAAAACAGAACAGAAAAAAGAACCTGCATTTTCTTGCAGAGTAATTTAACCCAGGAGTGAATGTGGATGATATTTATTGCAGACAAAAGCCAGATGTAAGCATGCGTCACTGGGTTTTCTGACCTATGGAAAAGAAGCGCTCGCCGTAGCAAACACACCATGATCAGTGAGTGGATTCCTCACAACTTTTTAAAGTCTTTTTAACAAAAAAAACCTGTTCATTTTGACGCCTCGTCTTGTTGGAATAGTTTGAGTTTCTAGGGTTGCTTTGGAGTGAAGGCAGATGCTACCAATGCAGGAACGGCAGCGTTTTCCACGGAAGGAACATGTATTATTTAATTGAACAGCCAATAGGAGGAGCCCTCACTGTCTGAACTTCCCCGTCAGAGATCTGAAGACTGAATACAGAGCCTGCTCTTTCATTTCACTTAATATACAATATGTTCATACATTGTTATGGAACTATTCATAAATAATGTCGCCTTCTTGTCACACACTTTCGCGGTGTTCCTACTCGCTCACGAGTGTCAGAAGTCAGTGACCCGTCAAATTTAATTTGAAGGTCTTTAAAGGTGAACACAAAGTAGCCCAGTGTTGCTTTAAAGTCTCTATCTTTATCTGGGATCTGGTGGGACTTAGTACACTGAAATAGAGGAGCAAAACAAACGTGATTAACTGCCTCCTCAACTCTGGTTTGAGTCTGTTTTTTTTTTTTTTGCTCATGTCGTGACCTGTTTTCAATAAGGCCACCTCTGAGCCATGAAGCCGAGTCACTCTCTGTTTTCCCAGGGTTTTAGGAAATCCAGCGGAGATTAAATATTACATTGTGCATAAAGTAATAATCTGTTGCAGCAACAGGCTCCAAATTCGGTGAAAACCCCGAAAAGACCTCTGTGTGTGCAACGCAGTGTGGTTCATTCAAGAATGTTTTAAGCTGCCCAAGAGTAATTCCTGTAGGAGCCTGAAGGAACAATGGATCTCTTGTTCACTCCTCTACCAATACGTAAATCTCTTTGTTGCCTCACGGACACCCGGTCCTCAAATCATGAGATTAGACTTTAAAAGACTAAGCATTGTGCAAAGCAACATTTAAAAAGGGAAAAACTTCATTAAAACACATCATTAAAACAACATTTTCTCCACAGCACAGCAGCGTCTCCATATCCAGGCCCTTTCTCTGTTCAGACAAGATTAAAGTGCCTTTTATCTGTGCAGGACAACAGGTAGATGAACGTGTGAATGAGAGGTTGTTTACCTCCACTGATTGCCATTGTGCAACAGCACTGTCTTCCTGTCTCTCTGCGAGATAATGTCACTCAGTGACGTTTGAGCAGAGCACAGCGTGAAAAGGAACCGTGAAAGCTGAGGCAACAGTGTGCTGATAGCCGCCGTCTCCGGCCGTGATAGATTCATGCGGCGTGACGAGGTCAATGCTGCCCACTTCACAGGAAATCACTTGTGTGACCTGTAAACTAAACAGGCGTGGACCCTTTCCTAGAAACTCTGTGACCTGCTCATCTGTTTCTGTTGTTTTTGTCTGTGTTTGTGTTTGAGGAAGTGCTTAAAGCTGCCCTCAGTGATGCACTTTAATGAGTTTACACGTTAAACTCTGACAGCTCCCTCAGTGTAAACAGGGAAAAACACATTGTAGCCTCTTTACAAAAAGGCTCACCTAAACAACTTTACATCGGTTTAAGTCTATGATATGTCATCACACAGTGAAGTGAGCTCTCTCTCTCTCTCTCTCTCTCTCTCTCTCCCTCTCTCTCACACCAAATCCCATTCAGAAGAACTGTGTTTTTAGCTCGACACACACACACAACACAAGAGCTGCTGCTCTACTGCTGCCTCGTGTGGTTAGTTTGTGTCGCTCAGGTAAATCCAAACGAAGACTTTCAAACACCCAACGTCACAAAATAATACATTTGAAGTCACCGAGGCAACAGTGGATCAACAACTCCCGCGCGCCAGGATGTAAAATCCAATCCATGGACTGTGGTTCAAGCAGAAAGTGGTTCGTGAACTTAAATTTTCCAGCTTTCTCACGCCAAGAAAATATTATATATACATATATATGTATATATATATATATACATATATATATGTATGTGTATATATATATACATATATATACATATATATATATATATAATAAGAGATATCTAAAACTTAAGCAGACCTATGGGGGGGAGGGGATGCTAACAGCAGGAAGTTAGCCAAACGTTAGCCTTGAGTTAGCCAAACACTGCAGGCAGCAGCTTTAAAACAGACCAGTTGTTTGTCCCTCCACACGTTTGCGTCTTTGCGTTTTTACAGGCAACGGATGGAATTTCTTGGAGGGAATCTAAACATCTCACATGTCCAGTAACAGTTTCCCCACTTCTCTGTGTCTCCCTCCCCAGTTATTGCCACCATGCGGGACCTGAAGAAGAAGGACAAGCTGGTGGACGCGGCGGGAGACGTGTACGGCAAGACGCTGACGCTGATGCCTCTGGACGTGTGCAGCGACGAGTCGATCAAGCAGTGCATCAGTAACGTTAAAGACCGCCATATTGATATCCTGAGTGAGTGGGACTCACCCGAAACTTGACCTGCGTCCCCCTGTTTGACCACTTACTTGAAACCAGAATTGAATTACGTGGCTTTTGTGGTCTACGTGCCCGACAAAGGAATTGGTCTTTGTCGGGCACGTAGACACCAAAGATTTCCCCTATCGTCTTACTGCTGTCGCCTAGCAACCGCGCTGCAGCTGGACGTGGTACAATGCATTGTGGGGAAATATTTAAGCCACTTGTTTCTTTGGGGGATTTTTTTTTAACGGAGTTGCAGCCGTATTTAAAGTTAAGTAGTTTTAGTAGTCGTTGGCCGTTATCTCCTTTCAAACATGTTACACTCTGGAGTGCAATGCATCATGGGATATGTTGGGATGGGTAGAGTTTGTTGGCTGCGTTTTTGGCAGAGACAGCCAATTTCCCTTTAAATCTAGTCTCCAACAAATGCTTTTGTCCAATCCCAGAGACATTTTGAGGCAGTGTGGCCGACAGATTCAGCCTGACTGTAAAACCCGGAACACAAACATGAGAATCGCTCTGTATTTACAGTACATCGCATCGTTCTCGTCTCGATGACCACGCAGCGCTACAGTTTTTGGTCGTTCACCCATTCTCACAGTCATCATGCATCTGTCAATGCCATTCTCACACTGCCAGCACAGCTGTCACGAATAATTTGGGGTTAAATGTCTTGCCCAGGGACACATTGGTATGTACACAAGCACAGCTGGGGATCAAACCCAGGACCCTCCGGTTGGAAGACAACCAGCTGTATCGCTGATCCACAGTAGCACGAATCTCTCTGCCTGAAAATATTACAATACTTATCAAGTATGAAAGTAAAAACGTCAAAGTACAGAGTCGTAGTACTGTGCTGGTTCACAGGTTTTGAGGATTCGTGTGTGAGCCGAGCTGTGACTCTGCTGCAGCTCCACTGTCCTCCTTGTGGTTTTGCAGTTGACATTGTGAGTAGGCGGGGGGAGGAGAGCCGGGACAGTCTTCAAATTCCAGCAGGCAAAGAGATTCTGCACCAAAACAGAAAATAAGCCCTGCACTTTCATCTGAGCACATTTCTCTTCTGCTTGTTCACTGGGTCTTTGATACGGATTTTCTCCCCCTTAAAAACCGTCCACTCCATTTTTTCTTTTTGCTAAATTAAACAGTTCCTAGATTAGTAACACATGAAGGTACGTCTCTTTAATGACATTGACATGTCAATATTTGTAGTCTTATGATTTAAAGGAACGCTGATTTTTTGCCGATGATGACCAGACAGCATGAAAAATTCCAACATTACAAAGACTCACTTTGACCAAGATCCCAAGGACAATCATTTGTCCAGATGCAAATCAATAAACGTGGACGCCATGGGCGAAGCGGCACTTACAAGTTGCCCCTCCCATCTTAAGCTGTGTGCACATTCGGTCCTTGAATTTGAGGGGAACTGGTCCTGGAAAGTCTTTGAATTTGATGTCAACAGGCAGCAGCAGTTGCTGTTTCGGGTTGTGTCACTTCAGTGTTGTTGTTTCAGCAGTTCTGTAATGATCATATGGTATAAGTCTTTCTCAATCACTACTGGAACATGTTCAGACGATACGGAGAAACCTGTTTGACAGTTTAAATAAACAGATTTGACAGGTTGAAGTGGCAAGTATTTAGTATTTATCCACTTTTACACTTGAACAATATCAATATGGACTCTGGTTGATTTAAACTTTTAAACGCCAAGTTTATTCAAGACATGGAAAGCTTGCTAAAACATAAAACCATTCAAACCCACTGATTGTGTCAGGCATAAAAAACAACAAAGCTGGTGGTGCACGGTCCTTTAGCACAGTACTGGAGGTTTTCTTCTTCTTCTCCTCTGTGAACTCGAGCACCAGACGTTTGAGGGACACTCGCTTCTTTTGTCCCATCGTCTCGTTCAGTTGTTGTGTTCAAACCTTGAGTCTGGTTAAAAGGTGCTGTCTGAAAAGTGTTGCGTCACGCCTCTGTGTTGTTGTGTCACGCTGACATCTGGTGGCAGCGTCAAGCAACAACACCAAACACACACACACACACACACACACACAGCACAGGGGATAATATCCCATCATCACTGCGCTGTCGGCAGATACGAGCAGGCCGTCACGTGTCTGTGTTGTTTGTGTTTCTTCTCGTCAGTCAACAACGCCGGCGTGGGCCTCCTGGGACCCGTGGAGAGCATCAGCATCGAGGAGATGAAGAGAGTGTTCGAGACCAACTTCTTTGGCGTCGTCCGCATGATCAAGGAGGTGATGCCGGACATGAAGAAGAGGCGTTCGGGACACATTGTCGTCATGAGCAGCGTCATGGGCCTGCAAGGTATGATACATGTGGACTTCAGCAGTAATGTCACATCATAACTCAAAATTTAAATGTAAATAGCCTAGTTTAATAATATAGGGTGCTACAGGGATGATAGAAATGTTATATTATACACAGATTTGCTCTTGGGTCACAATAGTATGTCATTTTTGAGTGCAGTTACTTCCTTTTATTGACTGAAAAGCAAGAGTTATATACATTAGAAGCGGCATTTAACTGCAGCCGGCGTCCACGCTGTCTCAGCAGGAGAGTCTACTGTGATTCTAAACGTCTACGACCCCATGTTGTCGTTGGACAGTGTCTGAAATCTCACTCAAACCTCGCTCCCATACTGAGCTGTGAATCATTCAGCGTGTAATAGTAGGTGGAACAAAAGTATTGACACAGTATCGTTGCCACGACTCGCGAGATGTGGTTATCAACACTCTGGATTTAAACATCGATCGCTTAATTGGAAAAATACAGCGTTTAAAGCGACTTCCCTGCCAATTTCACTCACCAGACTCATTACTTGAAAATTAAACAGACAGAAGAATTTGATCCCCGATTTCTTGTCTTTAGCATTATTGTTATTTAATTACACAAATATTGTGATTGTCTTCCAATATCGATTAATCCGTGAATCAGTTTATTTTGAGAATAAAAAATCAATAAAGCATATAAAGCAGCAGCCGCCTGTCAGAATACAGATAGAATACATGTATTTATTTACTTTATAATAGCTGACATTTCCAGTGATGTTGACGTACTTAGCGTTTGCTCAGATTACAAACAGCTGCAGGTCATTTTCCAGTGTTTGTTTGAACTCGTGTTAAAGTGCCAGATGGGTGGGGATTACCAGGACAAGCTAGGGCGCTAATCTGATTCTCATATTCTGTCCCGACACATGTTCATTGCGTGGAAATGTCCTTTGTCTCGTCAGGAGTGGTGTTCAACGATGTTTACACCGCCTCCAAGTTTGCCATGGAGGGATTCTGCGAGAGCATGGCCGTGCAGCTGATGAAGTTCAATATCCGGTAGATTAGCCTCTCCGCCCTCCGTCTCCCGCTGTCTCTGTCCTCACATCTGTCTTCACTCTGTGTCCCTGTGTCTGCCCCTCAGGTTGTCCATGATCGAGCCCGGCCCGGTGCACACCGAGTTTGAGACAAAGATGATGGAGGACGTGGCCAAGATGGAGTATCCGGGAGTGGACGCGGACACCATTCGTTACTTTAAAGACGTCTACCTGCCGTCGTCCATAGATATTTTTGAAGCCATGGGCCAAACGCCTGAGGACATAGCCAAAGTGAGACAACTGTTTTTGTATCAGCCTTTGTCTGGGGATGGAGCTTCATACCAATATCAACATCACAATGTTGAGAATCAATTTTGAATTACTTTAAGGGAACTTATTGAGCTGTTTTAAAAACACGATGCTCCAACAGTTATTCTGATCTTGAGATGTTGTGACTGCTTCCTCAAGATTGTGAAAGTGTTTCTTTGTGGGAAACCAGTATTCCAGCTTTCTGATAAACCTTCCCTCGTTCCACTCAAGAAAACCTTTACATGTCACAATAAAAGCATGTATCGTTGCAATAAGATACATGCAATAAGAAAGGTAAGCTCATCAGCAGAATGCATTCAGCATCCTGAGTCGCAGTTAAGGGGAAACACTTCTTTATTCTGTTTCTAACTCTGTGTCTTCTCTGCCAAAACGACATTGTTTTGGTTCCAAGTCCAGAGCTCTATACATGAATTAATGACTCGACTCCCGACTGCATTATCTGGGTGTGTTTGTTTATCTCACTGTTCCACAGGCTTGGAACTGTGAATGCAGACACTGAGTTTATAGCAAAACAATATCAGCTCTTTAGGCAAAACCAGGTTTATACAGGAGAAATCAGGCCGAGGTACAAAACCAGCAAGTTAAAGTCAAGTCAAAAACTAAAGAAACTTACTAAAGGAACCCTAGAACACTGACAGAAGACCAAGATGAACTGGCAACCAAAGAAAGGAACACGGAGACTTTATACAGTGAGGGGAGGAGACACGATTAGAAAGGTGTGACATGTTAGCGCAGGTGCAGGTAATCACAGAGGCAGGAAGTGACAAGTGGAGCATAAAAGTAACGCCGAATACAGAGCGATGAAATCACTCCTCGTTTCTCTCATTTGTTCTACAGTGCACTAAAAAGGTCATCGAGTCGAGCAGCCCTCGCTTCAGGAACCTGACCAACAGCCTCTACACGCCCATCGTGGCCTTGAAGTACGCGGACGAGACCGGCGGCCTGTCCGTCAACACCTTCTACAACCTGCTCTTTAACTTCGGCCCTCTCATGCACATAACCATGAGCATCCTCAAGTGCCTGACGTGCAGCTGCCTGCGGAGGCGCACCATCTCACCTAACTGAAGCCAGAGCGTCCAGTCTTTTGCTCTTTCCCCCCAGTTCCCTTTGTTTGACCCCCAACTACGACCTCGGTGCCTTTCTTTCCTCTGAGGGTTTTTCTGGGGTGGTTTTGTTAGACTAGAACCAGTATCTTGGAGAGAGAGAGAGAGAGAGAGAGAGAGAGAGAGAGAGAGAGAGAGAGAGAGAGAGAGAGAGAGAGAGAGAGAGAGAGAGAGAGAGAGAGGAGGAGGAGGTGCCTTTGCCGCCATGATAAGCTTTGCCTGGATTACATGCACACTTGCACAGAGAGATTTTGTACGTAGGCTCGACCTCGTGTACTCTCCACAAACAAGTACAAAAACGACACGCGTTGTACATACATTCTATGAAGAGAAGGCCTCGGTTTATTTGCCGTACGTATTTTTTTGGTTTCGGGAGAATCTGAGTCCCGTGGACAAAAACTGCAAAGCACAAAAAAAAACACAAACCCAGAAATAATAACAGAAACAAACACAATAAAGCGGCGGAGAAAGAAAAAGCTATATTCTGTGGCTTCAATAACGTTACACTCAGGCTCGTTAGAGTATCTATAACATGAAAGACAGAGTCAGGAAGAATTTATCTGCTTTTATTGTTGTCGTGCCCTTAATCTCATGTTTGCCTTACATAGTGTTCTCATGGTCATAACTGCTGTTGAATCATATTTTTATAAACTGGATTTTCTTTGGTTCTTAAAAGGTTCTATGTATGAGCGGGTCGGTCAGGATTTTTTTTTTAATCTCACAACTTGATTTAGAAATAAATCTGATTTACTCTCATATGTATATTTTTGATTTTTTGTGTGAAATCGAATAATGTTTTATGACTGTGTGAGGGTTTGTTGTGTTTTTCTTCTTGTCTGCAAGAAACCTTTCTACCAATAGGGGGTGGTGTTTCACTGTTTTTTCCTCCTCCCCCACGGTCTGTTGTAACCTGTGGATTTCACAGGATCAGCAGAGACCAGCGTGTAAAGGAATTTTGTCCTCTGTGGCCTGAGACGGACAAATTCAATAAATCATAGTGTAAAATTCATATTCACATGAGTGATTTCCAAGTCTTTATTGTCACACACGGTTGAAAACAGGTTCTGTTTGCTGCAGAAAACTGATTTTGTATCAGTTTTAGCATCAATAAAATACAATAAAATAAATAAAACATGTTTTTAACAAATGTTGGCAAAAACCTTGTTCCCTCGTCTGCCACGATTATCCAAATTAAATTTAAGACCTTTTAATGACAGTTTAAAGGACATAATAGAGGATCAGTTTGGTTTCCAGTTAACTAGTATTAGTATAATCCAGTATTTAATCACTAATCCTGTAACACTTTTATAAGAGTTTTCAAACGGATTTGAAAAGCTTAACTATATCTACTTCACGTGGACGTTAAAATCCATGTGAGTTTCAAGGACAACTTCTGATGTTTCAAGGGCATTTTCCCCCTCGAGCTGACGGGGAGGGGAGGGGGGGCCGACTGTGGGACAGGCCGGTGTTTCCCAAAGATGGCAGAATATCGTGACCCAAATCCCAACACCAATCTGTGCATTCATTTACAGCCAAATCTGTGACAGCTAACGTCGTTTTCAAGAGATGTTTGTTCAGACGATTAAAACTTATATTGATGCATGTTATTTTAGACATAAACACATAAATACTAACTAAATAAATCTCCCACGACCCATTCGTGGTTCATGGTTAGAAGGTACATTGCACAGCGAGTTTGTATGAGTTTACTGGTTCAGTGATGTTTACCGAAGATTATTTGCGGCTAATTTGGGAAAAATATACACAAAGTGATAATCCCTCTCTCACCCCTTGTAGATATTTGCTGCTGGGTTAAAAAAAAACGAGGGAAAAGTGCATTAAGCGCACAAACTTGTTTGTAAAGATTTCATGAGTGTGCAGGTCTGTGCACATACGCGCGCATTAGCATGTATTTGCATGCATGTGTGTGTGTGTGAAAGTGTTGTATGAGCATGTCTATGGGCCAAGTTAGTGATCTGTTGATGGATATAAAGAGGTCATGGCCTGCCCCCCCATCAAAACCCCTCCCTTGAACCCCCCCCCCGCCCATCACACACACACACGAACACACACACACTCTGCTTTGTGCCGTGTGAGAGAATGTGACCTGGTTCCCATCCCTGAGGAGGGGTGAACCCTAATGACGGCCTCCTCAGACACACTGCGCAGCCCCGAGCCTCCCTCTCCAGCTGGCCCCCGGCCTCAGCACACCGGACCCTGGACCCCCTGGTCCATACTGGGTGAGGCCTGATGGGTCTGGCTTGGATGAGGTTGTTTTTGTGCACACACACACACACACACACACACACTCCCTGTCCTCCTGCAGTGTCCAGACCGGTCACATTCACCTGCCTCAAACACACACTGAGCCTCATCATCATCATCATCGTCGGCAGCAGAGGACAGTGCAACCGGTCGCAGACCTGTGGTGTTTGTGCAGGGTACAATGAGTGCAGCGCCTCAGCTCCGTGTATGTGTCTTCATCAGAGGCGACAGCTCCACACAAAGGAACAAAGACGCTGTCAATCACAATCAAATGGGTGTGTGCGCAGGAGGTCGGGGGAGGAGCCTGAGTATCCTGAATGTTCCTGGATGCCAAGACCCAATGTGGGACGTTGAAGGCTAAGGGCAAGGGGGGGTTGGCTATTTTTTTTTTTTTTTGGGGGGGGGGGTCTCCAGGCAGAAATGGGTGGTGGGTGTTGGGGGGGGGGGGGGGGGTGTCACTTTTGGGAAAATGAGTATTGTGGTTTGCGGGCGGCCTGAATGGAGGACCTGTTTACTAATTGAAAGAAAACAGGAGTTACAGCAAAGTCTCATTAAACATGAGGTCTTATCAAACCATTGTGGTGCACCTTTGTTTCACCACTGAGGACATAATTGCGACATAATGAGGGCAGCGTGACATGGTTAGGTCTAACCCTGTCATATGAACCCGAGCCACTAAACATACATGAGCTGCGTGCAGCCTCGGCCGTGCGCACACGCACACTAACATTACTCCCTGAGACGTAGTCAGTTAGTGAGCAGCAAACCCTCTAATTACTAACATAATAATCCACGGGATTACAATATAATCTGAATGCTTTTGGGTTATTTATTTCTTGACGTGTCTCAACAAATAGAAAAAAATGTGCTATTGACAAAGGCAGGATATATATATACACAGAATTGGGAATAAGATGATGTAAAACTGAGTAGATCTTTTGACTTTATGTATTATTTTGTCTATTGAAAATGAACTAAAATATATCATATTAATCATAAATAACAATGAATAATAGTGAAAGATTTTGTGTTACATGTTATGTATGGCTCTTTGTGGGGGAGAGCCATATACTGTTCCTATTTATAATATAATATAATATAATATAATATAATATAATATAACATAATGTAATATAATGTAATGTAATATAATATAAGGACATTTGTGTAGCATTTTTCCCAAATACCCAACAAGCTGTTTATAAAACGATGAGCACATGTGGTTTAACTGTTTCACATGAATTTCAATCTGTTCACAATTGCTTATGTTGGTAATCTGATTCCATTTAATCCGTTAAAACGCCTTTACCAACTTTCCAGTTGCATTTAAAAAAAACAAAAAAAAAAACAAATAGCGACTCTGTGGAGAGAAGAACAAACTCGGTGGTTGAGCAGGAGGAGAAGAACACATGAGTCTGAGTCAGAGATAAACTGAGGAGTCAGACGTGAAGAAACAGAGAGAAGGGAGCTGCCGAGGTCAGGAAACTGTGAGACACACACACACACACACAGGGAGAGAAGGAAGGCGTGAAGACAACAGATTAAGCCAACAGAAAGAGTGAGTGCGAGAGGGTTAGTGTGCGACACTGACATCAAGTGGAGCTGATGTCTAGACAGCGGTGCTTCAGCCTGATCCCAGGTCAGGATGGATCTAAATCAGCCTCATTATTTCACTCACTGAGGCTGAGGACCTGTATCCTGAAAGCAGAAGGTTCACGGACCTCCATCGTATTTATTCCCTCATGAAAACAGCAAAAACATGTACAGTTACAATAAGGTAACAGTACAGTCTCAGTTCTGTAGTTATTACTAAGTAATAGCTTGGTAATAACTAATGACAGTAATTCTAATTAACCAAAAAACATTGTATTACTATGATGTAATCTCCTTGTTAAAGCACTGTTACTACTGTTTTAGTGAGACGCTGGATAATGCATTAGAGTTATGTTGGTAATACCATAATAGTGCCTCTGTATTACTGTAATAATACCATTCTATTACCAGTGGATTTATAACATCAATTATAACTTCCCTCTCTTTTCACTCGACTGGTGATGACACGCTAATCATAACATGCAATACAACTGAAGATAGTTGGGTGTGGCACTCGGTGCTTTTCTTTGGAACCTGCTCTGGCGAGGTTCCAAGCCGAGCTGAGCCGATACTGAAATGTGACGTCGAGCACGTCGAGTCAAGCAGAGCGGACGCGTGCTAGAAGTGCATCATCATGGAAAAGTGCTATTGGTGTTGTAACGGTGTAAGCTGGACACTCTGAACTCACAGCACCCTCTACCTGACAACGTGGTAACTGCATCACACACTCTGAAGCTCTGTATATGTTGAACAGGAGTTTAAAGGTTGGAGTTTGAACTGCAGGTGAACGAGATGCAGGTTGATGAAATGATGTGGGTGAAAGTCTATAGGTGCTTAGCAGATCGGTCCTGCACAGGAGGTTCCAGTACAAGAGACCTGATCCTCGCAGCTGCGGTGGTCTTCCTTCAACCACTCACAGCCAGACTGCCAGCAGACAGGTGGTTCTTTTGGGAGACGGCCACACGGATGGTGTTGTGGTTAGCGCTCTTGCCTTTGCAGCCAGAAGACCCGGGTCTGAGACCCTGTTGGAACGAGGGCCTTTCTGCATAGAGTTTGCATGTTCTACCCGTGTGTGTGTGTGGGGGGGGGGGGCTTCTAATGTGGGGATTAGGTAAATTGGTCGCTCTAAATTGACTGTAGGAGTGAATGGTTGTTTGTCTTTATATGTGACCCTGCGATGGACTGGCGAACCGTCCAGGGTGTACCCCGCCTGTCGCCCTATGTCAGCTGAGATTGGCACAGCATCCTGTGGAGGACAAAGCGGTAGAAAATGGATGGATGGGTTTTTTCTGGCAGTTGGGAATAGGGAGTCTCCTTAGTCTTGTTGCGATCAGGTTTTCCTCTATAGGCCTGGTCGTAACAATTGGGGGCCCAAAGTTGAAACCAATAACGGAATCTTTTGCGTGAAAAGTGACAGTCCATCCATTCATCCATTCATCGCCGACCGCTGATGACCCTCATGTGGAGGGTCACGGGGGCAAGTGACAGTCCTAGAGTCATCAAACTCCTGAACACGCGTGTTTAGAGCAGTCAAATTTAACTCGGTGCTTCTTTGCATTTTCGGTCGTGTGTTACTCGCTCAGTGTTGCTCTTGCCTCCGTCCGCCTTGACGTAAAAAAGAGACTCGATCAACATTGTGTCGACTAATTTGACAACGGTTTGAATGTGACACACATTTGTTTACATTTAAAGGTTTGCTCTGCGGTCTTAAACTGCGCTCCATCATGATAACAGTCAGACTAACCGCACCTCCTTGTTGGAGGTGGTCACTGTGTCACGTCCAAAAGCGTCACAGGGCAAAGAGCTGAAAAACAAGGTGAAGGTCAGACGCCATTTAACACGGCTGCATGTGACGGGCGATGTAGCCGCATGGGACTTATTATTATCCATGGAGCTAATCTGGGATGTGAGGGGGCGCTATCAATCTTTATTTAGTCAAAACAGGAGAAGCCCGAGTTGCCCTGTGGTGGCCGGGTCCAACAGGGCAACAGAGGCCACAGAGGAGAAACAAACACACAACCCCACTCTCTCCTTCTCCCTCCCTCTCTGTCTCTCTCTCTCTCTCTCTGAGGCCCACTGTCTGCCTGCCCTCTCTCCTCCGTCCATCTCCATAACTCCGCTGTGCAGTGACCTCTCGCAGACCCGACGTGGGTCACTTGTTTATTCACACACGGACAGAGCGAGGGAGGAGAAGGAGGAGGAGGAGGAGGAGGAGGGGGGGAGTCGTCATCATCATCATCATCATCATCCCTCGCTCATGAGTATAGAGCTGCTTGTTTGCGAGGCCGAGCTCCTGCATCGTTCGGAGGCCTGGAACATAAATCAAAAGAATCTTGGCTCTCGCTCACCATGCCGTCGTATACACATTGTTTCGCAGACACAGACTCGCCATTGTCACCGTCGTTACAACATTAGCGCTGTCCCCCTTTCCTTGCCCCCCCCCCCCCCCCCCACATCATTTTTTCCAGCTCATAAACAATCCAGCAGGAATTTCCAGACGGGATCTCAGTTTGCTGGATTGTTGTGTTCCGCTCTGTTCACTCTCTCAAAACTACCAGTTCCAGTGACTGTGAAACTGTGATTACGGGATTCAGGCTGTGTACAAGGATTAAAACCCTCAAACAAGGGCTGATCAGTGATTGTACCGGGCTTAGAGATGATGTAATAGTAGCTGCGGGAAATGGGATCCTCCACAATTGGTGTCGTAGTTCACACGAGGAGCCGCGGATATCAGAGCACCAGTTTTCTTTTTCTTCTTAAACCTGAAACTCCAGTTTGTGGGTAAAAAGTGACACAGACTCTGGTGCAGGCATTGGTGCACACTGTGCGTGTGAAGTGGGCGAAGCCTGCAAGCGGATCGCACTTTTCTCACTATTCTGTGCACTCACATTTCCTCCTCTAACGTATCATTTTTTTCCCTCTGGTTTGCAAAACCTCTTCCTCCGTTTTTATATTGTCTCTCCTTCAGTGTTGTAATTAGACGTCTGGGAATCCAGAGCGGAGGAAGCGTTTTTATATTTTTAATTTACAGAAAATTAACGATGCTCTTTGCTCTCTGGCTAAACCAAAGCAGAGGACGGAATATTTTCATCCTTTTTAATTTGTGTCCCATGGGATGGATGTTTATGACAGCGAGGGAGTGAGTTCACTGTTAGATAGATAGATAGATAGATAGATAGATAGATAGATAGATAGATAGATAGATAGATAGATAGACATATGAATGGTTGACTGGACAATCAGATGGATGGATGAGCCGATAATGGACCGACGGAGAGACAGATGAAGGGATGGATGGACGGGAAAAGACGGATGATGATGACTAGATAGGTGAATGGACAGACAGAGAGACAAAAGGACAGACAGATTGACAGACGGATGACCGCTAGGTGAACAAGCGGGCGAACGGATGAATGGATGACGGACAGGTGAACGGGCAGACAGACAAATGGACGGATGAATGCACGGACGGACAGACAGCATGTGCAGAGCGACAGAGGCAGTTAGGATGCGTGTGAAAGACAGACACCTCATCTGAGAGTCTATCATTATTGATGTTTGTTGTCCCCCGTGGCAACGTTGGCCGCGTCCCAGCCCCGCTTCCCCTGCCAGGGAGAAAAACCTCACTGCGGACTCCACCGGCACCGCTGTGGATCTGATCTGTCGCCAGTCCCAAGGATGAGAAGCTGGACGGCGCGCGGGCACACCCTTGCCAGGAAGCCTGTCTTCGCCCAGAGAGACCACATCATTGTTTGTTCAGCTTGAGTGCATCACACGTTGGCAGCCAGGGTGAGAATGAATAGATCTTTAGGATGTCGGTTCCATAACGTAAGACTCAAGTGGCGGCTCGGTCGAGTCGGAGAGAAATGAAAGGTGCACACGTAGACTCTGTAAGAGCAGTAGGCATTTTGGGCAGCAGCTTCACTCGGTGGCAGAAGAATGGTAAACTTTGTGCTGCATTCATGAATCCCCCCCCCTCCCGCCCCAACTCACCCCCAATCAAAACAAAAGAATGCCTCTGTGCTTCTATTGACCGTGAAAAGATGTTCGTAGATGTGTCCCCAGTGAAGAGATGTCTTTGTTGGTTATCTCCATTGGTGAGCCGCCTCCATTTGGCTCGGCCTAATCAGAACACAAACACGCCTCTGTCATTTGGCTGCTCTCCCTCACACTCATTTCCCCCCCCCCCCCTCCACTGTCACTCTGTCTCTTATTAACTCGCATTATATATTATTTTCTATTTCCATCTCTGCGCTCGGTTTATTTTCACTCCTACTTTATTGACACTCCCCTGTCAGTCTCGCACGTGTGTGTGAAAATGCAATAAAAACGCAGTGATTGCCTCTGACCCTCTTCCTCCCTGTCTCGGCCTCAGATTTATTTTCTTTCTTTCATCCCTCGTCTATCTAATCTGATCATCTGGATGGTGCGTGTCTCCCCCTGAGGCTCAGACACTTAGGGCTGGCGTACATTAACCGTGCTTGTCTGTGCAAGGCCTGGTTTCAGTTGCTGGAGGGGAAGTGCTGCGATGTAAAGAGAATTCCCTCTGGGGAGACGGCAGGCAAAGATTCCAGGTGGTTAAGGGAAACGCACGTACAACGATCTGCATGTGCCCAGATCCACCTGAACCGGGCGTTAGGTCCACTGGAGCTGAATCAATTTTAACTCAAGCACAGTGGTTCCCAACCTTTTTTCCTTGAAGCTTTGTTGTATAGATGATACAGGTGATACCGAGTTCTGATTATTTAATACAGTGTGTGTGTAATTGGGATTTCCCAAATTTGATATGCACAAATATGATTTGAATAACCTGAAAACCTCCTTATGTCACACGTGTTGGACCCCAACCATGGATGTAGCATGCGCATGAAGCTAGCAAGGTTAACCCTTTGCAGGGCAGTCAATTAAATACTTGGAATAATTTATTTATTTTTTATTTATTCTGAAAATCATTAAATTTACATGTAGAAAATCAAAAACAACAAGAAAAACATTAACACTATATTATTAGTGTTACGGTTACAGTTAGAGAACCTACGACATGACGTCACTATCTGTGACGTAGCTTAACTTTCGCTGATTGGTTAAGAGTCACGTGATTTTCCAACCTTACTGGACCTTTGGATATCCCAAGTAGTTACCGCTTATAGTCACTTGCCTGATAAAGGGTTAAGTGTTTTTGTAGAATTCTCCTAAACTCATTGTCATGTGTACGGTCCCTTCAGATTCCAGACACCTAACACCTCCCTTTCCCAAGTAGATTAGGGAACTACGGTGGCCTTTGCAGTCTGGTGTTGCTCGCTTTTCCACACTTATATGTTGTTTATTTTTAGTTTTTTCTTTGTCTTTTTAAAGCTTTGTACAAAGATTTCTACAGTAAAAAAAAAAAGAACATTAAAGAGTAAACTCTTTTGTTCTTCTTTTGGAAATCAAAGTAGTGGGAAATTGAACACTTCAAAGAACACTGTTTTCCAAAGAGCCGTTATTATTACTTCTTCTTCTTCTTCTCTATGGTATTGCACAGATGCTCGCTCCTCACACATATGGAGTGTGGTCATATTGATGTGGGCAGTGTGCAGAGTTGAATACCTCCTGCTACGTCCCTCATGCTGTCACAGGATCCCCATTATTTATCTCTTCTCCGCAAAAAACACAACCCACAACTCGTTCTCCGTTGTATTTCTATTGCTATTGTTGTGAAAGATTTGTTTTAGAGTTTTGTCTTTGTGTGTTTTTGGAGCATATTCTCAGCCGTCATCTGTTAATGTTTCAGTTTGGAGTTATGTTCAAACTGTAAAGCAATGATTCATTGATTATTAATCAATTACTAACTTATCATCAACTATTTTAAGCGTTTTGTTTTTTAATTAAAACTAATTATCTTAATTTTGTCATTTATTTGCTCCTTATAACAAATAATTCATTCAAAGTTATTGTGGATCAAACTACCAATCGATTCATCAAGAAAATAATCTGATTGCAACCCCAAAAGCAACACTAGGTAAATTCTGCCAGATATGCTATGAGTAGCAAACACTGAACATAGATGTTGTTTCTTTTTAACCCACTCACCAAACATGCATTGTGAAAGAAGAGGCTCAGAGGCTCCATTCTCCTTATTGCAAGTTGTTTCAAGCTGCTATTTTAAAGTAAAATAAGTTACAATTGTGTTGCTTTAAGACAAAAAAATATGTCGCAACATTAAATATTACACAATGATTACTATGTTGCAAAAACTCAAGTTTTATATTTCAAGAGAAATTGCTCAAAAGTGCTCAAAATAAGTATTTTCTTTTTGTATTAAAGTACTTTTTAATACAGTTTTGTCTCGTCATCTTGTATACTTCAAAGGTTATACTATCCTTACACTTATTGGCCTACAAAATTAGCTTTAGTATATAAACATATACATTGTTAGTTCTGTAAGAAAACACTTTTAATGTAATGACACCTGTAGATGAAAACATCAACACTATTTCTGTTATATTTAACCTTTATATTTTGATGTCGTGCTTGAAAACACAGGACAAAGCGTCTGAGCTGTTTCTGACGAGTGCTGGAAGAACGTTGTAGTCAAAGTTTGAAGATTAAAGCACTGCTTACAGAAGAAGAAACAGAAGAAGAAGAAACAGAAGAAGAAGAAGAAGAAACAGAGGGAGATCAAGACTTTCTCTCACAAAAATAAAAAGGCTTAAGCAGGAAGTGTAATGTTTATTATCTGTAATAATCATTTACCCCCAATAGTTTGGACAATAGCACCGACAAAGCGATGGAAAAGACAGTGTGAGAGGCGTGACGTGGTGGACAACTTGCCGCTACATGAAGTGATAAGCCATAGCATTTATCTATGTATGTGTGTGTGTGTGTGTGTAGGTCCAGGGCTGAACCCAAACTGTGTGAAGCATCCATGATTTCCATATGTACTCAGTTTCCTCTGTGTGCTCCAGTTTCCAACCACCGTTAAAAAAACACACACACACACACACACACATTAGGTCATACGTTCTTTGCTGCCATTGCCCTGAACTGCCACTGGCCACAAAATAGGAATTGGTCCCGTTACACTTTGTAGTGGCTGCCAACTGTTCCTGGAATGGGTTTGGCCCAATGACGAACGTACTGTATATGGTTATGGGGATTAATTAATTATAATAAATTAGGATTCTCTGTTTTTTTGGTTTGTCTGTTTGTTTTTGTTGCAGGAAAAGAAACATCCAGTGTGCAGAAGTCATTTTTGTAATTTGAAACAGCAATTTATTTGACGTTGTGAGGACACTCTGAAATCTTATGGTTGACTCTGTACAGAAGACTGAAACCATTGCTGGAAAGCTCCTAACTAGGCTTAATGCCACTTGCCACAGTTGTGTTGTTCAGTGTGAGGGCCCCCTTACCCCCCTTTTTGCCTGGGGCCCGCTAAGTCTCTTGACGCAGCCCTGATTGGTGTGAAACTGGTGTTCAAGTCCCTCTGAATCAAATGACCAGGTAACTGTTTCAATGATTTCACAGTAATGAGTCAGTGTACATATTGTCATAAACACACTCATATTGTCAGAAACCAAAGTGTTCTCTCAGTCCGAGCCCTCTTCATTTTTCCCCTGACCTGTGGAGAATGGCCTAACTGTGGCATTTGCCTCAGGTCAGGTCTGCCATGAGTACTGGGCAGGACCCCACTCATGTGATCGCCCACTTACTTGGATTTTGGCCTGGAATGAACGGAGTGATGTGTTTGGGTAAATGGTGGGAAAAGCATCCCATGGAATGTGACTTTGAGAGGACTGTGTGGGACCAAGTAAGAGATGTGTGTTATTCCCTTTCCCAGTGAAAAAGAAAAACGCTCTTTCCTCCTGAGGCTGTGGGAGGGTCAGAGGTCAGATGTACCCACTGCCTACTCGCTGCAGCACACAAAACCCAGCTCCAAGCTGAAGAACCCTGAGGGCAGCGCTAGAAAAAAAAAATGACGAGAGAACCAGCACTGAAACAATTCTTCTTACTCTCAGTCGGCCAAAACACAAAGGGTTTATGTGTGTTTGTAACAATGGACGAGTTCCACACCCTGTCGATGGTCTTGGACCGAGGAGGACTTGGTATGAGCGAGGACATTCTTAGGCTTAAGATATCCAGTGTGTAGATCATTTGAGGTGCCCTCTAATCTACAAGAAGCTCACTCCGTGCTTTCATGGTTCCACATCCACAGACTTTAGATTACACATCCTGGTCATACACACACACACACACACACACACACACAATGTAAATTGTACATGAACAAGAGAAAACAGCTCAATTGTGGAGGATCTTCAGCATCTTCTTACACAACTGACCCTCGTCAATGAGAAGCCCAGAAGCAATTTACACAGAAAACATAAATAGCATCTCATGGAGACAGAATTCACAAAAAGTTGCCATTTTAACCAACGCAATAAACCACGAAATAAATGTAGAGTAAATTTCTGACTTTACATGTCCTGGTTTCTCGTGTCTTTTGTAGCTTTCTTTTCTGCATCTTGAGGATGGATGAGGGATAGAATCTCTTCTTGACATGAAGCAAACCTGTGGAGCAGCACAGGCACAGGCAAAACCAAATCCAAGCTTAGCAACGTAACACAATCAGTATCTGCCACAGAGATTGAGGGTTTCACAGGTTCTTTTCACAAACACTGTATGTTTATTTATGGCTTAAAATATCATCCCAGTCTCAAGCGCCACTGTCAATGAAACATGGGATAATATTCCCTTCCATTTTGACCTTTATACATCCTCCTCCCCTCCTTTCTCCTCTTACAACACAAGCCCTCACAGGAAAATAATAAACAGATGAGTAGGATGGGAACTGCTCTGAGCAAGAGCAGCCAGGCACTTAGGCGAGGAGGCATCGGCTGCGCTGGTTCCCAGGCTGGAGGGGAGAGGGCAGGCCTCAGCTTGACTTGTCCCAGTCGCTGAGAAGAACCAGAAAAACTTGTCAGAAATCAGTTACCTGTCACTTTCATCCTCCGACTTACCGGCTGCACACACCTCCTCGCACAAGTCCGGACACACAAACTGAGAGCGAAACAACTTTTTTTTACACTGAAACCATCCGTGGGGATGAGTTGTTCGGTCTTGTGACACGAAACTCTCCATGACTGGGCGCAATATAGTGTGATGGATTACGCTCAGCGTCGGGCAAAAACAACAGCCCAGCCTTTCAGGCCTGTAGCTGAGTGATCTGAAGACAAACATGGAGTTTTAACTGTTCTGTTTCCCCCTCGGCCCTCCCCTCTCTCACACCCGCTGACTGAGACGTACAACCACTTGCACAACTCTTTCCACACACAGCGCCACGAAAAGGCTCAAAAAAATGTGTCCGCGTGTCACATGCGTCGCATATCGAGGAGACGTCCAGCCTTGGCCTTATCATCCAGAAGAGCGACGCAGGTCCGCTTGGCGCTCGATCACACAGACAAAAAAAAGGCTTCATTTTCCCCCCACTGCCTCTGTCTCCCTCTGAATATCTGGCCAGGTCCTCTTTCGCAAATTAAACACAGATCTCCCCAGAGATGCTCGGGCTGACAGCTCCAGCTACGTGCCAACGCTGCTAAATGTGTGGAGGTCAGCGGACCTAGAAACGCAGGGTTATCCGGACTGACTCCCTGCAGATTCTCCTTCAGCCAAATGAGCATTTCATTTGGGTACAACTGGAAACTCTTTGTGTCACTTTGGTATCGTTGGCTCAGACACAAATCTTCATGCCCAGAGGTTGTTTGCTTCCACCCAACAACAGTTTTCAGGGATTTGTGCACGACATTTGATCTTTAAAAACACTTCATCCATGACTCCAAGGGAACATTTGCGCCCCAGTGTAAAGGGTTTCTCTCAGGGGGTTTGTAAGATAAGAGAACACACTGAAGGGCACATACAGTAAACACGTGGACTTGGTAAGTGGAATCACTTGGAAGAAAGCTTCCCTTTAAATGATCAGATTCAGTTTGTTCAAAAAATGTTACAAACAAGAATTCTGTCGTGTTTAAATGACTTCTCTTGAGGCGTTCTTGAGATAGAGCATTTACAAAAGTTAGGATTAAGTTTATGAGTTCACGGCGACCTTGATGTTTGAACTCTGACTATCAAAATCAAGTCAGTTCATCCTTGGGTCACAGTGAAACATTTCTGGCAAATTTAAAAGCTCTCTCTCGAGGCGCTGTCGAGATAAAGCATTCGCAACGGATCAGCTTGGTTTGTGAGGTCACAGCCACCTTTACTTTTGACCTTTGACCCGCAAAATCAAGTCACGTCATCCTTGGGTCCAAGTGAACGTTTGTGCCAAATTCTAAAGTTTCCCCTTTAGGTTTTCGGGGTTAGAGTTGGAGTGAGATTGCTGTGAACGATATCTCAAGAATGTCTTGTTCAGACATACAGGTACATATAGACGCAGGGACAGACGGACAACCTGAAAACATTAGACCTCCAGTTGCGGCTGTCGTCAGCGCAGTGGCATAAAAACGTTATGGACACAAACCTCATGCAGAAGTAAGGAAAGACCAGAGAGGTAGGGTGGGGCGGCACCGTAGACCGAGGTGATGAAATCAAGGGTGTCTGGACTTGATCAGCGTGCACTTGTTTGTTTGTGTCGATGAGTCATTCTATCGTCTGAAGGTCTGGCACGTCTCCTCTGCTCCTGCAGGATCACATGACTTCATCAAGATGAACTTCCTTTGTCAAGAGACTGAAGCCCGTGCCAAACTGTGCGTCTCACACTGTGTTTGTGTGTGTGTGAGTGTGTGTGCATAAACAGGGACATGCTTCCAGTCTGTCAGGAGCCACTTCCACCACCAGAGAAACTCAGGACATATTGAGTGCAGATACACACTGTTTTGATGTGGGGGGGGGGGGGAAACTTATGCAGAGTCAGTGTGATGCATACTGTAGAGTAGAAAGTGGTCAGTGGGCTTTTCCCTTTGAAAACAGAGATAAGAGAACTGCGTTGTCGCCCCATAAAAGACAGCCCAATAAAAACCATCAGTCACATTCCAGTGCCGGTCAAGCTAGACACTAACATCTAGATTTGATGAGCAGTGCACTCTCGAGTCAAGTGATTTCACAGAGACTTTGACTGGATCACCAATCAATGGAGTCATGAACCTTTGCTAATTTCATCTCCCACTGCTTTATTTTGGCGGTCTAGCCGCTGAGTCTGCACCTTAAAAATGTGGTTCAAGCTTCAATCTGAGATTGTTGTTTGTATGAAACTGCAACCACCGTGACCATGTTACTGATCTCTGCGGCACTTTCTTTTGTTTGGTGTTTTTTTGTTGTTGTTCACGCTGCCAAAGGAAAGACGCCGAAAGGTGAACTCCTCCAATTGTTGTTGTTGGGTCTGTGAGGGAACCAACACTCTTTCTATATAATCCCGATTTACAGGAAAGCAAGACTTTATAAATTGCGTGCTATGTAATCTGTCTACTAGGCTTAAGTAACACTTCAAAAACCCTTACTATCCCTTAAAGAAAGCAAAGGGAGATCCTGCAATGTGGCAGTGTGCGCGTTCGTCGTTTGCCCACAACCAGGTAAACCTCCACAGAGCACATAGAAAAACGTGGTGGAGGGATTTCGGCGGGGAATCGGGTGCAGAGAACAGGACCTTGTATGGTGAAGCGATGCAGGCTCTCATTCCTATGGACTCATGAAAGACTATTTTTGGGGGCATTTTGAACTCTCCCACGCAAGCACAACAATTTTGGGGTTAGCTCATTTATTTATCTTTTGTGTTTTTTTGCTCCGTCTAATGAAGCCCAAGAGAGGAACATGTCGAGTTGTTTTTGGCCCTTAAAGTCCGGGAGTAGAGGAGGAGGAGGAGGAGGAGGGGTGTGAGTGTGTCTGCGTTCTTCAGAGCGTGACTGTAGTCTGAACAAACGCTGCGTTCGGCACTTTTGCGCCGTACCGCAAAAGCGTCACTTCTGCTATGACTCAACTTTCATAAATGTTGCAAGAGATGTGCGTGTGATGTGCAACACCGCCGAGCCTAACGCTGCGAGGGAAACAGCGAGTCAAAGCTGGACGTGGCTGTGATTTATGTTCATTCTCGTACACAGAGAAGGGAAAGGGGAATTGGGGGGGGGGGGGCGTGGGACCCTTTGGGAATGAAACCCCTCTCTCACAACCCCACTGTTGAGGGCCAACAGCGGGGCTATAACCTCAATTTCTGCTCAACGCACACACAAAGTACCCTGAAGAGATCAAGCAAAAGCACAGTAAGTCATCATCGCTAAAGGCTCCTCTATTCTTTGATTAATAGCTTTTGATTCATCTTCTCACTTCAAAAACATTGAAAAAATATGTGGCGCCACATTTCATCCACGTTGTAGTTCTAACACTATAAAGATAAAGAAGTTCTCTCTGAGTCTTAAAGTCAGCTCACTCCCAGCACCAAAGTCCATACACAAATTTAGTGATTTAACATGACTGCAAACCAGAATTTGTATCCACTGCTGCCTCCATTGGTAAATTCAAATGTGTTACTTTGTGATGTCAGCATTTGAAAGCCCTTTGTTTGGATTTGACAAAATAACACAGACTTACATAATGTAAGTTTCTCTGTGAGCTAAAAACGCTGATTTTCTCAATGGACTTTGGTGCAGAAGAGTGGACGAGGTACACAGTAAAACAGAAGCCAGAATACATTTTCTCAAGATAACATACACTTAAATGAACGTGGATTTTCTTGTTCATAGAACCTAAACACTAATGCAGTAAATGAGTGCCTCGTCATAGGGAATAGGGTATGATTTGAAAGTGATATTTGCTTTGTACTGTTCTCAGGTTTTTCTATAGGCACATGGACAAAAGAACCAGAGGTGACGATGATCCATCGATGCTGATGCCTGTGAAGTCCCACAAGGTGCATGTTCCGCTTGTACACACTTCCATGAACCCCGATGTGGGCCTTCTACACGATACGAGAGATAAGACTGCGGAGTCTCTCTGATGTGTCTACTTTATCTCCGAGGCCTCCCGTACGAGCCAGCATAGTTTCACTGAAAGTGCAACAATAACACACCTATCGCACTCCGCTTCCCCCCCTCACTCTCTCTCTGCTGGATGAGTGTGAAGGATAAACTGTCAGGCTATCTCACAGAGATCAGGTTCCCTTACACCATCCAGCCCCCCAAAAAACACTCTCCGAGCAAGATAAAGCTTGCACTCTATATACATGTACAGAGGGGGAGGGGGGAGAGAAGACACCTCAGTCATATCTGCACAAAGTAAACAAATCAGCAAAATAACTGGACTCTGCAACATGTTTATTCAAGCTTTATGTATCATAAACCATGTATGCAAAGATCTGCTTCTTCTGCTGCTGCTGCTGCTGCTGCTGCTGCTGTGCCATGCTCTTACCATCCTGTAAACACTGACAGGAAGTGATTACACTAAGTGGATCCGTGGCATTCTGTGGAGGAGTCAAGCTCGCACACCCAGAGGGAACAGACCCCTGACCCCTTATGTGCAGTCAGCCAGGAGGCTCCATCTCCACACTCTCCTTTTTCTTCCTCTTTCTTCGCCCCCTTTCTCCAAGCCACTTGTTTTTCCCTCCCTGGGTGCTCCGACTCAGTATGCACCCCACAGAACAGCATCGCTGCCTTTTCCCAGCGTGTTCCCATTTCCTGTTGCTGGAGAAAGTGGTAGGTGAGGTGGGAAAACATGACAAATTGTTTCACCAGGGATTTGATTCTTTTCCCAGTGTTACAGGATTGTCAATCTGTGTGTGTGTGTGTGTGTGGGAGGAGCAACAGAGAGACAACTTATGGTTGCAATTGAAAAGATGCTTTTTTTAGTCGCTCTTAAATGTGGGAAATCTGATGTCAAAGTCTTTGAGCCCGGGGCGTCTGTGGGAAGGCGAGCTTGAGATCTGGGAAAGAGGGAAGTTTAGATCTCCTGGTGGAATTTCAACTGAGTGGGGGGGGGGTTGTGTTTCAGGGGGGCCATAGGTTTGTTGAAAGTTTGGACTGCTTATTTACATTAGATTGATTCAGTCTGACACAGTAAAGAGGGAGGCATGCAAAGTTAATCTGCAGGAAACGGAACATGCAGCCCACACCACATGCAGTTCTCTGTAATGTGGGAAATCCTGGACCACATGACGCTGCAGATGCTGGAAGGAGGCCTGGAACTGGAACCACAGATTACAGTTTAACCAGGGGGTAAAAGTCAAAAAACCTGGTTCACTTTGGTGTAATCTTACTGTGTTTGTGTGCGAGTGAAAGAGAAAGAGAGAAGAGCGAGCGAGCGAGAAAGAGAAAACACAAAACACAAAACAAAGAGAGTGTGTGTGTGTATGAAAGAGAGTGAGATAGGAGTGAGCGAGGGAGAAAATAAGAGAGAGACCATGCTTAGGCTTGTAATGGAGTAAAGTGCATCTTAGCCCTTTCTCGCTGGTTCCCAGAGTCTGAGCCAGCTGGATGGTGACTGTTGAGTCTTTGCCGCACAGCTGCCCTTCGAACTGATTAGAGAGAGCTGGCTTCCCTCACCAGCAACCATTGTGCCCTTCTATCCAATCTGAAGCCCAAGGAACAAATGTGGAAAATACAAGGATGATTACTGTGGTGCCGTTTTTCACAACCCAGTCAACCTCATACTTTGTTTTTTTATTATTATTATTCTTATTTCAAACAAACAGCTACATGTGACTCCACTGAAATAAATGAGCTTACTTAGTTACATGTTTACAGATGTATATATAGTATTTTAGTGAAAACACTTCCTGGTTATGAATGTGGATGAGACACTAATAGCACCTGGTTAGGACTATGAAAAGATCATGGTGTCCATAAAATCCAAAAAAAAAAAAGTCCTCAAGGCTGCCTAGCTTTTCTCCATAAAATCTAACCAAATTATAAACACGCCAGCATTTCCACCAAAACTTCTCTACACAAATCCACACAGAAATGCCCCGATAACACAACTAATTATCTCGCTAAAAACGCACCAAAACGTCCAACTTCACTCCATAAAAACACACCAAAAAGTCCTCATAACACCAAAACTTCTCTGCATATAAAACCACACAGAAATGCCCCAATAACTAAATGTCCGAAATAATCAAAATGTCCTCATGAAACCAAAACCTCTCTCCATTAAAATAAAATACTGGCGAGTCCTCATAACACCATGAAACTATATCATAACACCACAAAAATCGGCAACATTTGTTCTCGAACTGCGATCTGCTGATCGGTAAACACCTCAAACACATAACCAAACAATCCTCCTCCACTCGAGAGTTTTGCTTCAAATACTAGTTCTGAGATGTTGACATGACATTTATGAAACACGTGTCAAAACACCGTATAAAAGAATTTAATCTTGCACAAACATTTCCCATGAAGAACATTAAAATAGCAATGTTTTGTCATTTCCTGGGAGAGCAGACTGTTTTCTTCAATAAACTGTCTCGTCTATTGTTCCTCGAAGGTCACATCAGATGCAGACAGACCAAACTGCCTTTGACGTACATGTGAATGATTGCAGTCGGTGAAAGACTCATTTGGAAACAGTTGCCAGCGTCATGTGACTCGTGATGCAGAGAGATGAACGTACGGCGTTCTGAAAAATCGTAAAACGTCCAAAAAAAAGGACACAGTAGACAGATGTGACGATTACCCAGTGATGTCCCTGCAATGCATCTGTTGCGAGCATGTTTTTTTTTTGTTAATTAATGTGGCTGAAATGCAATCTGTCCATCTGTACGGGGGCCGCAGCAGTCTGCTCGCGCTGGAGCAGAGCGCGGTGAAAAACGCAGCATTAAATTGGCGTGCTAATTCACAGTAAATCCTCTTAAAAGGAGCCCGTTCCTTCCTGTCAGTCACACACACACAGGGGTCACGACCTCCACAGTGTTTGTCGACAGAGGTTTAAAAAAAAAAAAAAACACTGAGTGATGTCACAGTGCAGCTACAGACCTAAAGCTTCAGCATTAGGAATAAGATACCCACAAAATGGACATGCTGCAGGGAAAAGGAAAAGCGCAGAGTAGAAGAGTGTGTGTGTGTGTGTGTGTGGGGGGGGGGGGGGGGGGGGTTCAAAGGGACAGGAATACAGATGAGTGAGGAGGGAGCGTGAGTTGGACTGATGTGGAACGTCACACAGGCTTTGTAGTAGAGAGCGAACGTGGGCATGAGCGGGTGGCAGCAGGTGGTGAGCAGATTTGGTTACCTGGAGGAGAACGTGGACGTGACTTCAAAGCGCAGTTGGCTGAAATCGTCACTGAACAACTTTGAAGGAAATTTAAGACCCGATGTTGACATATTGTGATTTTGATGTGCCGTGTTGCACATTTAGGGACACGGTGGTAGTCGGGTTGGTCTCGGTCTTCATTTCCATTATGCATTTCAAGCACCACGCGGTTCGACTCGACTCTACATCGGCGTGGGTCCTCACAGTTTTGCGGACGGCTGACGCCACACACTTGTGGTCGTGGCACCTCAGCAACCCAAAAGATGACGAGGACGACGATAACAAAAAGAGCACTGCAGGCTACGATCGGCTCTTCAAGATCAAGCCCCTTGCACACAGACATTATGACAGCCTGCAAAGCCATACCAAACATTTGCATCAATGAAAGGACGGTAGCATCCAAGGCTGGGATTAGTAAGCCAAAAGCCACAAAGTGGGGCTACAAACTGTTCGTACTTGCTGATTCTACACCTGGAATTTTTCTGTGTACACGGGGAAGAGTGATAAAAGTCAGCTCGGATCAATTCACAGTCTGAGCTATACATCTGTAGTTGATCTTCTGCCATTTTGCCCTCTTCAGAGCTCTCCACATGAAACGTGTTGGGTACCATTCGTAAAACCTTGTTGGTTTCCCACACACGAACAACAGCTTTCCTAAAAAAGCCTGAGAGGGGAGATATCCGCTGGATTAGGAAAGACTGCTTGCTGTTGGTGAAATGGGTGGACACTCGTGAGGTGACATTGTGTTCAACAGTGCATGAAGCCTTCAGTGGAAAGACTGTGCAGCGCAAGGTAAAGGACGCTGGTGTGCACTGGTGCAGTGCCTGTTCCTGATGCTGTGATGGAATACAATAAGAAATCTGTCCGATGCTATTATTGGATACTTCAGCGTCCATCACAAAACCATGTGAACAGTTTCCTTCTGCACAAGCAGCTGTTTAAGATCAGGCCTGATCCCAATGTGAAGCCCTACACTCACTCACGTCAGGGAGACCCTTGCTGCTGATATGCTACGTTTTTCATCAGCATCGAAGCCCAAACTCACCTGCATGCCGCGTTACTATGGCAGTGACGCGACAGTGGCACGTCATTTTCGAGCAGGAACCCCAAAAAGAGGGTCAAGGAAGAAGAGGTTAATACATAATGTCCAGGATCTCTGTCTGGATCCTCTCCTCAGCCACCAAACACAGCAACGTCTGCACCTCGTCGACGGACCACGGTGTATTTTTTGCTGTAACTCTCTTGGCGGCTTTTTAGAAAATGTCAGGTTTGAGTCTTGTGTCAGACGTCGTGCTCATGACTCGACAGCGACGACACTCTCCAACCAATCAGTGGCCGGCAGTCTGTTGACGTCACATTTTCGTATCGGCTCACTTGGAACCTCGCCAGAGCGGGTACCAAAAATAAAGCACCAGGTACTGTCACTGATGGAAAAGCAAAAAGAAATGAGTCGACTCGAGTTGAGTCGACAAATGCTAGAACATTATTTACTATGTATGACAAAACTGAACAGTTAAGAGTCTGTGTGTAACAGGTGAGTTTATTTGAACACACTATCCATAAGTATGTTTGTAGTGTGTGTATAAAGTGTATAAATAAAATAAACATTTTATGTTAAATTTATGTTGCTTATTTATTTGCTTTTTAGTCTCGTGAATTTCAGTTTAAACAGTTTAAAAGTTGGTGCATTGGTGTGTTTTTTAAGATTATATCATCCACTATTATTAGTATTTCTAACCCCAAACCGATTCCCAGTGTGAAGCCCGAGAACAGACACATTAAAAAAAAAAAAAAAAACATTACGTGTTTGCGCGTTTCTTGTGTGGCAGGAATCAAACTTTTCAGGCTGATGCTCTGAGTCTTTCCATGACCGGCACCGCCACTATCAGTGTGCATGGTTGGTTTCAACTCGGCTAATCAGATTCAGCGCTGGTCAGGCTGTGTTATCTGGGCTGCCACGGTCCACCAGTCCACCCATTCTGTGAGCTCTTAGTGGGAGTGCAGTTTCCATGCAGTCATGGACTATAAAGGGGGAAGTGGTGTCGGCCTCCTGCAGAACTGTGGGAAAGTGCGGCTCCCGCTTCCTCTGCTTATTTGGACCAGTGTGGTTATAAATGGACGTTCACAAACAGTTAGGCCCGCGAGGGCAGCCCGAGGCCCTCTGGTCACATTAGCTGCTTTAATATTGCTTATCTCAGGGGAGCAGTGGTCTGATGAAGAGATGGTTTTTCCATTCAACGAGGCAGAAAGACAGGTTTCCCCTCGTGTGTAACCTGAGATGTTTACAAATTGTGATTCAGACTGACTGTCTGAAACGTTCAGTCCCTGGAGATCATATCACATTTAAGATTTATTTTGTTATTATTTGTATTTTGACCTTTTTTTTCTTGTGTCTCTGCCTTCTTCCGCCGTATATTCAGCATATAGAGATAAAGGGAGGTTTTAAAGTCCCTGTAAAAATCCTAAAAATATCTATTTCCAGGCTCCATAATCCACATTTTTCTCAGCCACTAAACAAATACAATGTGACAATGTGTGAAGAGGAGAATATCTTTGCAGGGACTTTAATGAAACGGTAGACATGGTCAAGACCTACTGAAGTTCAAACCAAGCATTAAAATTGATGATTTAAGTGACTTTGAATGTCCTAATTGTTGGTGCCAAATTGCCAGATGTCATAATCTACTGAGATTTTCAACCACAGCCATCTCTGGGGTTTACAGAAAATGGTCCAAAAAAGAGAAAATATCCAGAACTCTAACCCAGTTCTCTGGGAGGAAATACTCTGTTAATGCCACAGGTCTCAGGAGAATGGCCAGACTGGTTTGAGATGATAGAAACAGCAACAGTAACCACTGATATCCAGTGACTACAGCCCAAGAAGAATGGACGCACAACTCGTCAAACCTTGAAGCAGATGACCTGCACCAGCAGACCACACGGGGTGCCGCCCCTGCTACTTTATGAGTGTCATGTGTACCTAATAAAGTGCATATTTGCCTGTTGCACAACAACAGTCTTACAGCACAGCTCTGACTGTTTTGAAACCGAGTTTCATTCCAGGACCCTCTGCGTCACTGAAGACATATCCATTCCATATCATTAGATTATAGGCCTGCTGAGGTCAGGGCCTCCACAGAGGAGGTTCATTGTTGTGTGCGGTGTCAGATCAGAGGCCAGTGGGAGGAGACAGAGTGGGTTCTGGCTGGTGTTCCTGGCCGAGGTCCAGACCGGACCCACAGCTGGCAGCTGCACTGGCAAGGGTCCTGCAGAACCAGGGGCCCGAGCTGAGCCCCCTGACAGGTGCTGCATTAAAAACTGCAGTGAAAACGCTCTCTTTGGATTAATGCTGATCCTCTCTCGCAAACGCCAGTGGAGTGGCATGCTGTTAAACCAAACGCCGATCTGTGACCAAAGCACAGGCCAGAACATCTGGGTTTAAGAGGGCCAAAGGACAGAGGAAGACGATGGGACAAAACAATTTCAAATTCAGAAGGAAACCGACAATGGAATGAGGACACGTTCATGCTCTCTTTTCCTGCCTCAGCTTTTTTGGATCCCCTCTCAAATTGATTTACTACATGGAGAAATTCCTATTGTCTCATATCCTCCCTTCAGTGTCATCACTTGCACTTGCCCAACAGTCTAACTCACTCAAACTCTGGCACTAAACAGCAAAGCAGCACCACAGCTTTGCAAATGAGGGGGGGGGGAGAAAAAAAGAACAAAGTACAGTTGCCCATTCTGCTGGAGAGGTTTTGTCTGTGTTCCTAGAATCCCTCAGTTGGACGCAGTCGCAGCAGCTGTCACCGTCGCTCTCTCTGCGGCATTATACTTTTAATGGGCGATTAGTGTCAGATATCTGGCTGTTGCTGTCTGGGCCTCGACTGTGGGAAATGGGCACGCTGGTTGCACCTGATCCAGGGCTCAGTTTAGAGTTTCCTCCTGTCCAAAGAGGAACACAGGGGATCCAGCACAACACAAAAAGCGACTTATGAAAGATTGACACAACAAACTGGTATTTCATTAGGAGAAGCACATCTCTGACGCTCAGTTGGAGCCTCTCCAACCTCTGCTGGACCAAGGGCCAAAAAAATCAACTTTACTGAACAACAGTCAACTTTTTCAACCCTAAATCCCTCCTTTCATTATATAATATGGAAGTTTGGCTTTCTGAGTCTGAAGAGGATGCGGACAGTTGTTGAGTGTCTGCATTAAGGTCAGGTCAGGTGAATTATTTTGCCTGATTATAGGAATAGCTGGATGTTAGAAGCACTAGAAGCAGACTGGAATTAGACCCTGATTTCAGTCTGTTAGTAATAACGAAAACAGGAAGAAGAATTTAAACAGCAGTCCTTTAGGCACTGTTTTAATTTCTCTGTTACGAGAATTGTTGAAAATATGTCTGTTTCTTTTATGACTTGCATCCCTCTGCAGATGAAAAAAATGGGATTCCATTGTTTGGTTCTCATGTTCAGTCTTTGGAGGGGGGATCTCTGTGTAAAAGAACAATAGCTCAAATATTCTGGTTCCACTTATCTCCAATATCAAATTTACTGGATTTGGCGTGCTCCCTTTGTGCGTTTCGCAAGGATTTGCAAACCTCGGCCCCCCTGGCGTCTCCCCAGCAGTAGTGCACTGAATCAGTTACAGTGCTAAAAAAAAAATTAAAATTGCCACCCCATCACCTGCATGTTGCACAACAGACTCCGGCAGCTGCTGCAGTGAAGTAATGCACGTTTCATTTCTCTTCGTGGCACTTTTTTGGCTACATCCAGACGTAGAGAATAAAGCTCTGGTGTATACATTCACTCATTTACAAAAATGGATGTAGCTTTAGTTTAAGAAAATACTTATAATAAACAATGGTGAAAAGTTTTATCCCCCAGCCGATGTGAGTATTTGGTCCACAGTTAATTGTCAACTTGTGACTGGTAACGACCAATCAGGAGGGGAATATGGGGCCATCATTTTCAAAGATCTCCATATGTTGCATTTTTAATCATCTTTGGACACTGCAGCTGTGTGGTTGGGAATATTTGATGTTGATGATGAAAATGGAGTCGTGTGTGGACGGGGCCTTTGTCTCTCTCTCTCTCTCTCTCTCTCTCTCTCTCTGTCTCTGTCTCTGTCTCTCTGTGACTGTGTGAATGACGGCTTGCCGCAGCTGAGAGCAGTGGGTAGACAGCAGTCTGTGTGACGGCTGTGGTGTCTTCTCTAAGACAAAAGGGAACTTGGCAGGCTGCTGAGCTGCGGCTGGATCAAACGGGGCCCTGTTTACTGGACCTCTCCCTCTTTGCTCCGCGCTCATCAGTGGCTGTGTGTGTGTGTGTTTGTTTCTTTGTGTGCGTGTGTGTGTGTGTGTGTGTGTGTGTGTGCGACTGCAGCTTGAAGTGTCTCAGAGATCTGCTCAACTCCTCGAAAGACGGGAACCACTCAGACCACACACAGGGTCGTTTCAGCCATCACAAAGGACCTGGAGAGAGGCTGACACACTCACTGTTCATATTCTGTCTTTATGATGCCTTTAAGGCCCTCAGTTTGTATCTGTACTGGTTTAAAACTGCCTTCAGAAAAGATTTTCTTTCTCTCATGCCTGACCTTTCTTCAGTTTTGGCCTGTGGTGTTTAACAATCTCATTTTTCTTTTTTCACTCCACTCCCTCCACCAAGCCCCTGCCTTTCTTGTTCTTTCTTTCTTTCTTGTCCTTACACTCACTCTGGAAACAATGTCCTTGCTCCCAGTTTGTGTTTTCCCATGGTGCTCGCGCTGGAATGTGTGCCTGTTAAAGGTGATATATATTTGCTCTCGGACAGAGCGAGAAGGCCTTCATTACTGTGTGATGCTGATAGAAGGGAACAGTCGAGTTCCCAGAAACATTTTTCAGCAGCCGTCACTCTGCATGCGGGGATGATATCTGAGATTCGTACAGTCAAGGCTCCCAGATGTAAATCTCATAACAACATGACAGCAGCGGGGCAGAGGCTGCAATAAAAAAGTGTTGGCGTTTTTTTTTTTGAGCAGAGCGGGTATGAAAAGGGAGAGATAGGGATCAGCTTGACAAGTGAGAGTGGAAGATTTGCATGGAAACGCATGTATGGACAGGTCGTGATTTTATCCTTACATCTACCGTTGGTTTCCCAATGAAGCATCAGCACTTGGGGCTGACACATGTACAATACCAAAGATTTATGCCTGAAGTTATGACTCAAGAGCAAGGTTAAGTGATTAGAGTGGGAGCTTCATTAGCTGAGCCTTTCCCATAAAGCCTTTCTCAGACATGCTCCGAAGTCCATACGTTTTTTCCTGATATTGTCCAGATGTGCTGTATCTGAACGCAAAATGTCTACATAAGTCGCTCTGGACATTTCCTGGAACTTCCCTGGAGCCAATCCCAGCTGACTCAGGGTGAAAGGTGGGATACTTCTCGACCAGGTCGCCAGTCCATCACAGGGCCGACACATAGAAGAACAATTCCAGCCACTACCCTTCTCCTTCTGGCTCCCTTACCTAATTTGGGAGATGATATCTATCTGAGGCCATATCAGAATACAGCAGGAGAAGTTATGACTACTATGAAACTACTATGAACTACTAGCAAATGGGCATCATGCCTCCTACATGCTCACCTAGGTGTTCTGGACATTGTCCTGATGTTGTTGCCCAGAGAGTCTCACACTGTGTTCATCACATGTTCACCACAAACTCTGTATAACCTAGGTTTTCAGACATTTTGTCATGTCTTTTACTGCTAAAGGGAGTTTCAGGAGACTCCTGGACTGGTGGGGGCTCAGGGGCCCCACATCCAACAAACAGTATCAGTATTAGTGGCAGTGGGCCGAGTTGAGAGGTCAGCCAAAAAAAACAAAATGAAAAATATCCATGTCACAATTTTCCACGAAAGTTGCAGTAACATTATTCCTGACCATATTAAAAAGATACAGTGCTTTGTCAGTGATTGCATTCATGAAAAATATATGAAACATTTTATACAGGACTGTAGCGACATACTGTAGCTACAGTCCTGCTCTCTGTCTCCTCCCTTGTTTATCTGTGGTACTGCAGCCTCACAGTTTCTGTTCTTCTCTACATCATTTCCTCATCTATGCAAATGTTTACATGAAAAGCATTTTGGTTGGAGGTCTGCGCGTGTGTTTGCGATGACATTTACAAGATTCCCTGAATGCATCTTGTAGCTGCTCCTCTGAGCTTGACATGCTGTGGACCCATCTATAGAAAAAATGGCCCCTTAAATGAGCCGATATATCCAGAATGTGTGCTGAGCTGAGGCAACCTAACAATGCTAGGGTCCACTGATACCAATACGTCGTAAAGTGTACTGTTGGAGCAGATTAATCGGCTAAAGTGATTAATTGGGCGACCTCAAGTTTCCAACAGGGGTGTTATTTCACTCTCCTGTCAGTGATGAAATGTAACAGTGTTTGTTGCTGTCAATGAACATTATCAGCTGATGACAGCGCGAGGCTTTGCACGCACACTGCTGCAACACCCCCTGCCCTGCGCCATTCTCCTGTCTCTGGCCATGATTCCCACACGAAGCAATTCCACTGATGTCACTGAAAGAGCCCAAATATTCCAGGATTCTCATGGTGAATTAAAAATCTGTCAAGCCAGAAGAAAGATGGAAAAGAAATGTCACTGTGCAAAAAAGAAAAGGGTGACCACTTTTTCTACAGTAAATTATCAGGGGAAAGTTGCATAAAACGTGGATGACGGCGCTGACGAGAACACTGAGCCTCCTCCACGAGAGAGTGTTGTAAGAATGGGAACATCTGAGTTGTAGATATTGGCCTTGCATCACATTTGGAACCACAACACAATTGTTTGGTTACTCAAGAATCGTGATTACACCACACGAGTTGTTTGTAGTAGTTTTATGGCAGTTTTTGGACCTCTGCTGTCCACATCTGTTGTTTTGGAGAAGAATTTAGCAGCTGATAAATCTCTGTATGTCACACAGACTCACGGTGTTGCTTTCTTCTCTGCGTGTCTGCATAATGAGAAATATTTAAACTTTTTAGCTATATTGTGGTGTTTTTGTGTTTTTTTTTTTTTTAAATCAAAGAAAGCATTTCTCAGGGTGACTTTGCCACTGCCCATATTGTGGAGTTTTCACACAAGAAAATGATTCCCATGCATGCTCAACCAAGGCCACTGCACGCTCTTATCTTTCCCGCATCGATCCCCGAGCCTGAAAAGCAGCTTTTCCCACACAGAGTCCCCTCACCCAGCAGCACAAACAAACACACACAGCCTGCTGTCCGCATGTGAACCAGGAGAGCTGAGACTCACGGAGCTCATTTACTCAAACACCCAACTGTGACACACCTGGGTCATCAGGAGTCAGCGTGGAACGATATAACCTTAAGGGAAATTGGCGGTTGATGATATTCTTGATGATATTGCTACCTGAATTTCAAAATAAAAGAGTTTGCTTTGATATGGATCAATATACAGTTCACAATTCACAAAAAAAAATCTATAAACATAGCAAAAACTAGATCTGAAAGACTTGCGGGATGGGGCTTATGGAAAGAAAAATGAGAAGGACATTTGATCGTTAGTGCTAATTTGTTTTCTATGGGAAATGTTTGGCTTTTTTTGGGATTGTTTGAGCCTCAAACCACATGTTTGGACGTGTGATTTGTCAGGGATTTCTGAAAGATGTTGGAAATGCAGCAATATTTGTGTGGAAGAATAAAAAAAAAAAAAAAAAAAGGAATACTTTTAGTTTGTGCTCCCGACACTAATAATAAAAATCTGAACAGATACAATAGAGGCTTACAACTCACCTAAGCGGTGTTACTTCAATGTAACTACCAATATTTTCTCAGGTGGTACTTACGTATAGATCGTTTGAGAACCACTGAACTAAAGGATTTGTGCGGGAATGCTGAGCACTTCCATCTATTGTTCCCCTGTTCTTTGGTTGCTAACTTCAGTAGTTGCTAATTCCTTCCATAGTCCAGATCAAAGGCAGATTAGGGTTCCATTCATTTTCAATTGGGGGGGAAGTGGCTCATTTCATTTTATTTTATTCAAGTAGCAGAAAAAGTTGAATTGTTGAAATTGGCTGAAGAATGTAGGAGATCGCAACCAAAAAGTCAGTGAAAGCTTGTAAAGGGAGTAGTAGTTTGGACATGCTGACTCAGCATTTCCAATCAATATTATAAGAAACAGTGCACCTTCATGATTTGGCATTTTCTTATCACATAAAATATTATACCAGTATTAGCGTGACTTAAAGAGAAAGAGAAAGTCAGAGGACGTAGCGAGCCAGACGTGACCGGATGGTGGAAAATGTCAGAATGCCAGTCTGAGTCACTCTCCGAGCCGCACAGCCGGATCACTGGCTCACACAGAGCATGTGTTTCTATCATCAGGAGGATTGTTTGCCTGTCACTTTAGGAGTTCTTGTTGCTTTGAACATGCCAGCGCTGAGGCCGCGGCCCCCATCAGGACAGAGACATGAGACACGTTTCGGCCTTGTTAAAAAGCAGCGGCGGCGGAGATCCTGCGTGAGCCGCACGTGTGGAGAAAAGACCAAACATCCGAATAACTTTGTGTGTGACCGTGAAACCTCCACCTGTTTGAGAGTTTCACTCAGCTCAGTCAAGGTTCATTCCTGTGTCCTCCGCAGACTCTGAAATCCACTCTTTTAATTCTTTCTAAATGAGTCAAGGAAAGTCATTTGGGGTTATATGCGAATTGTGAACAGCAGGCCTTCCACATTTCATCCCTCATCATTCAGTATCACTCAGCGCTCCTTTATCCAAGACATGACATGATGGGGAATGTATTTTTGCGCGGAAATCCAGGCATTAGTCACTCGGGCCCCTTCACTGTTGTCACAGGAGGGACTTTCTGACTTTCTGACTTTCAAGTAAACGAAAAAAGGATTCCTGAGGACTTGCCACGGTGCACTTTTCCTTTGATGTCTCCTTGCTGAGCTTCAGATGTGATCATTATTTAAACAGAACCACACAGTCATTCATTTAGAGCCTTGATTTTGGCAGCCACAGATGAGGTGGTGTCGAGTAATGTGGTTTTGTGTCGTAAAAGGGAAATAGTGGCAAATCCCTAAATTCAGCCCTGTGTTTTTTTTCTTTCCGTTTTTCTTCAAAGTTGGTTAAATTCCCCCCCACTGCCTTATCTAGATCACTGTCACTGCAACCGGTGTTACACATGGAAACGTTAAAGTTGAGGGTAGGACCGGCGTCCTCTGAGGAATGAGCTCTTCACAGAGGATTTAGGTTTTCAGAGGGACTTCAAACATCCTGCAACTGAAGGCCAGTTTGCGTAAAACCACGGAACGAGCAGACCCCATGTGAAGGAGAGAGAAATTCCCCAGTATATGAGCGTGGGTGTGGGCTGCCCATGCATTTCCGTTGTTTGCGACCCCCTCTCCCTCCTCCGCCTCAAGCCTACTGTGATTGCATTGACCCGCTTCCTCCTTGTGCCCCCGAGGCTGCTCGTATTGTGGGGATTCGGTGTTGTTTCCTCCTCCCTGTTTGTCCTCCAGGAGCTCGGAGAGACGGGGGAATTGGAACAAGCTGTGGAAACACCGCTTCCATGGGAGTGTGGGTCAAGGAGACCCCCAAGATGGCCTTTCTCATATATGTGGAATCAACTTCCCAAGCCTGAGCAGGAAGGAGTCTGTGCGCCATATTTTCAACAAGACATGGACTGAGGTTACATCCAGAAATGGATGTATTGATGATATACCTGCCGCATTATATCTCTGTTTTCTCCAGCCCCGAAAACAGAAGTTTCAAACAAAGTACTCTCTTTATTATAGCGCTCTTCCATTTTACAGTTCTAGTACGACTTGACTCAACTCCAAATACACAGTGGTCCGTCAACGAGCTGCAGACGCTCCTGTGTTTGAAAGGCCTAATCTAAGCCTACAAACACCAAACCATTTTTATTTCAAATAGATTATACACTCACAGAAACATAATTATGGGTAGTATATTCCATTTCTGCAGTTTCCCCTACTTAATCCCTACTTTTACTTTTCACCAGTGTTATTTCTTGCTAGTAGTACTTTCTAAAACTAACCAAACAAATGTAGGGGGAGTAAATCAGTTTCCTCTTCACACCAGCACACGCATGCGCAGTGTACCGTGCTGTTCGTGTGATTTACAGTGTGTTTTCAAGTGAAAACACAGTAGTGTGGATGCACGAGTGCCGACTGCACTTTTTCGTTACGTTCAGTGTTATTCTGAGTTCATGTATGTGCCACAGAGACGACGAGGAGCGGGAAATAAATCAATTGTCATCCATCAGTTTGAATCACAGAGCGATTCCCAGTAATTACGTCCCATGACGAAGCCAATAGTGTAATTAGGGGTTAGTGCAGAGCAGAGTGTGTGGACCACATCTGGGATCCCCCGGGGACTCCGAGTCTCAACATGCTCACTGGAGTGTGAGAAACTCGGTCCATAAGCACACCTTAAGACCCAGGGTTACTGCATGTACAGCAACACATCACAGTCTGACAGGACAAGATTTACATCTAATAATTAGAATTGAATTCCGCTATAACATTCTCAGTAACACTCCAGAACAACTTCTCTGTGTCGGGAGGAAATCAGGCTTGGCATCTCGCGTATAAACTGCCGTCATCGCTGTGCTTTGACTGAGGGAACACAAGTGAAGCAAAGCAACAGGTGAATTTAGGGCCTGTTTTTGTATTTTACCTTTATAGTGTGAGCAAACCACTGAGGCAAGAAACTTTCTGCATCCACGCGAGCATTTTCAGCTCAGTATAGCAGAAGTCCTAACTAACACTCCCTGGAAAAACTGCTACTGTTGAGAAACAGCAGCGGTGAAAGGGCAGAGGTTTATTTTATGAGATAAAACTGTAAGTGATTCTGTATGGACACCAAAAGCACCAATCAGGAAGTAAATGAAGGGTTTTTTTTTTTAGTAAAAGTTGTCCTAAAAGTTTTACTCAGCAGCAAGAGGGTCACTGATTCGAATATGTTTCTCCCCGTGTGTGCATGGGTTCTCTCCTGGTATTCCAGGGTAACTTCCTCCCACAGTCCAAAAACATGCAGATTAGTTTAATTGGGCACTGACTGTGGGTGTGAATGTGAGAGTGAATGATTGTTCTTCTCTGTGTGCTGGCCCTGCGACGCATTGGCGACATGTCCGGGGTGTACCCCTCCTTTTGATCCATCCATGTCAGCTGAGATTGGCTCCAGCCACCCAGCGAATAGTAGAAGTTGCAGTAGTAATACAGTATATTCTAGTACGTTCATGTACACGTCGACCCTGAGTAGAAAATAAGTCAAATATTTGTTTTGCATGTCCCATTTTCAGGGTTTGAAAAGGCCAGGGTAGTGCAGTGATAACAGGATGTATGCATTTTTAAATGATAGTGTGGATGTATAGCCTTAGCTCATCATGCTGGAGGTCACATTCTTGCTATGGGCTGCTGCCGTTCTCTTATCCTCTAATCGAGCCTGCATGCTACCTAGCTACAGGTGTTCGAGTTGAGAGTCAGGGCCACTCCCCTGAAGAGTGAGATATAGGGGGCATCGGTCGGCCGTCCCTGCCTCTGCCTCTGCCTCCTCACCCGGCATTGGTGGTTGAGGTTGGGTTTGTGTGGCCTAACAGCTGCTCCTAAATTAGAGAGTAGGAGAGGACACAACAGAACCCAGGAATGTGTGGAGTGTCTGGATTGCCTTTCTCTTCCGCAGGATCCTGGGAAGATAGCTGAAGCTAGGTTGTTGGGGTTTTTTTTTTCCTTCCCTGTCAGGACGCTGTGTAATCCAGGACATCATATCTATGCACAACGCATTCCTGACCTCATATTCCAAACATTCCAGCCGGATTAGATGCATGGTGGGGGGGCACATATGCCAGGAATGGGTATTGGAAGATTAATATAAGCAAACAGCAGGGATAGAGAAAGCCAATGTGTTCAGGCTCCCAGATTCTGCCCTCAGCCACACTAAAAAAGGTGCAACCTCTGGTGCTCTGCATTACCACACTCCCTTCATTAGTTGCTGGGGAGACAGTGACCAGGTCACTGGGGGTCAGAGCTTTCAGAGGCACGGTTGTAAAATTGCCTACACAATAAAGTCAGGCTCAGTAATGTTGTCGTGGCCATTCAGGAGCGATTAGCACGACACAGCACTGGGATCCACCCAGGAACACAACCTTTACCTAAAGCTGCAGGACACTGGGGGTGTGTGGGGGGGGGGGGCACTGGACAAAAACAGGCGGTGAGGGAGGAGCAATGCAGAGTTTCCAGACGGCAAAAACCAGTGTGGTCATGCAGCAGCGAGGTGGATGTAGATACTGTAGATAGGCAGGCATGAGAGAGGAAGCAGAGGAAGAAGAGATTGACATAGTGGGGGCGAGGAGATGGGCGGAGCGGAGAGATTAAAGGCGAGGGTTTGCTGGACAGCTGTTTGAACAAGAGGAGAAGGGGATGAGACAGAAAGAAAAATAGGAAGGAGAGGAAAAGATGAAACATCTACGGCGGCTTAGAGGTACAAGCTTCCAGATCAGGAGAAGGAGTAACGGATCCATCCGTCATGGGGGATTTTTGTCTTCCCCTCAGTCGTCCTCCTGCCATACACCAGCATGATGTTTTTCCTTCAATATCTTTTAATAAAAGTGGAATTACTTGCAAGGCCTCCGCTCTCCTCTGGCCCTGGGTGGTGTGGTGTGGAATGTCTGCTGCTGGCAGCCACCTCCACCCTCTCCACGCAACAATCACGCTTCTCACACAAGCTTCACACTTAGATCTGTTGTGGCATGATCACAAGAAAATATTGGATGACATTTTGGATGGAGGCCGTCTGTCCTAAGCTCCTCCCAGCACACGAGCATGGATGGCCGCATGTAGTTAGAAAACATGATATTAGAGTCTTTTGTTGTTTCCTTTTATGTGAAAATGCTAAAATTAATTTCCACTCAAGAGACTTGTATGTGCAGCTGCTTAATGGAAACAGAAGCTTCATCCACACGACTCCGTTTCCATTTTTAAAAAATGCATATGTTCTGCTTTGTATACACCTGAGTTAGTCTGGATGAGCAAAAATGGAAACCTTTGGTTCTTATCAGCCACGACTCGACAAATAGGTGTGAACGAAAAAGCTCTGCAAATACCAAATTTTCAGTTTCAGTTTCTCCTCATCATCAGTCTGATAACAGAAATCCCTGCACTGACTAAGCAAACACTGGCAGGAGGAATCAGCTTCCTGCTTATACCAGGAAGCACATTCCCGGTGTATCTGAATGGTCACATGAGGCCATGATGTTTTAGACACATGTGGATGCAAATTACTTCTGGTACTGATTGTCAGAAGTCAATTGTAGAAAGCAGCAGTTGTTTTAAGATGGAAAAAAAAATGGCAGAAACTGAAGAGGGAAGACTTTATACTGCAGGCGTGGCTAATTGAACACAGGTGAAAGTAATGAGGGCGGGGCCTGTAATCAAACTGGTGGCTGTGGAATCAAACAGATCTGCTACAAGAGGAAAATGATGAGAAAATGACCAGAATAAACACGTGTTAGAAATGATTTAGTCTAGAGTGGGTGCAGAAGTCAAACGCAAAGTTTATTATGAAAATACTGATCAATAGTGACACAACAATGTGATGCACATGTGACCTACAGTATATCCAAAGAGCAAAATAACACTCAAACAAAAAGATCTAAAGTTTCTATGACTCATAGTTCAGCTCAGTACATTGTGTGCTTATTTGCACAAAATAATAATTTAGTGATCTTTCCAAATGACAGAGACTGCATAGACCCTGTCAAAGAAGATAGCGTGTCATGGTTTGTGCCTTGATAATTTTCCATTAACTTCAAAAGGAGTGGTCAACGATCCTCTTAAGAGTTTCCTTGAGGTTCGACAGCCCTCAGGGCGCAGAGCACTTAAACCATATCGACCTCAAAACACTTCTCTCTGGACTCACCCCATCTCAGGGCGCCGCTCCAGTTTCTTATCACTAAAGTGCGCCTCTAGGCCAGGCCACCGGCTTCAGGGAAGGAATGCGGTGTGCACTTTTTAATCCGTGTCTGCTAAAACCTGCCATTTCCTAAATTTAGCCCGGTTTCTTACTCTCAAGTTGATCCTTTCACTGACCACAGTACATCGTCCAACAGCTGCTGTGGCGAGTCTGCACTCGATAACATCTCTGACTGAATCTAGTGTAATGACGAGGGGGGGGTGGGATGGCAAGGGTAGTAACCACTCGTGTAATCTCACACCGCTTCAGCTGGCTGGGACAAAAGAAGCTGCGGGCTTCCATGATAGACTTTGGAGATCAGAGGATTCTTTGGCCGACAAAACTAACACTGCTGTTGATTTTGGCCAGAGTCATGGCAGACACTCAGCTTTCAGTTTCCCTGTACAGTTAGTGGTTGTAGCTCGACTATGCTATTCAATGAAACAACTGTCTTTGTTCCTGTGTACAAGCACTAGTCGGGAATCTTGTCAGTACGGGGGGGCAGTTCACATGCACTCCTGTCACGTCTGTCATTACTAGGCAACCGAAACCTGGGAGCTGTGGACATGACCAGCCTCAGTGAAACCAAGACAAATGATCGGCAGCAACAAAAACTCCTCTCTTGCATTAAATGATTCAGGAACTTTGTCTGATTGAGGTTCAGAGTTTAGTGAACAACTACTACTGTGACAGGAGTATTAAAGGATGTGCTCGCTACACTCCACAAAGTTTTTATCTTGATGTGACACAGACTTGCCAAAGAAGTATTTTTAAATAACAGCAATCTGGTACCTTGAATGTGTCGGTATTAAATAGCTGCGACGAGGTGTCAATATCACATGAAATGCTCATTTGATCGAACACCGTAATGTGATTTTTCATTGTCTGTAACTTACTGCCTATCCAAGTCTTTTTTAACCCGAACCCTAACCTCACTTCTGCTGTGGGCCCGAACCCTAACCTCGCTGACACTTGTACCGGTGACGTATCTCTCCTACCACTGGTTAGTGCGTTAGGAAAAGCTGCTATGGGTTGTATTTGGGGACCCTATTGGACGTTTAGGAGCAGGTAGTTGGTACCATGACTGCCATTCCGAGGTTTTTGTAGCTCCATTAATTCCAAAATAGTTCTTGAAGCTGAAAGGGCATTTATTTGGTGCACTGGTCTGGATTTCACCATGTTTTTTGTCTTCTTCTCTTTTTTGCTCTCGGGGCAAGAACTGTGGAACATGCGCAGAACGCCCCAAGTATTTCGACTCCCAGCCTCATTATCTAGAAATTCAATTTAGTACATTTCAGCCTGACACAGTAGTAATGTTATTTTAACGCACTGCCAATAACAAATCTCTCCTCACTCATTTGCAGACCTGTGTTACCTCTGACGCAGGTGGAGATTAATGTCATTGTGGGAAAACACACTTGTGCGAGTGTGTAAGTGTAAACGAAACAGGAGATTGATTGGGGGTATAAGACAGGTACAGGCCAATTATCCCATTCTCGGTTGCTTTAGCTGTAATTACACGTTAGTGAAGCACTAGCGTTGTTACTCGCTGGCTGTTGTTTTGATTGCGCACTAACCGGGATTAGTGTTTTCTCCCTGTTCCTTTTCTTGGTGAACATCCCGGGCTCTGGAGGGCCGTGCTGGGACACGCAGAGGCACAGGTGGGGCTGTGGGTGCAGCCTCTCTCACCTCAGTGTGTAAGTGTGGGAACCACTCCGCCGCAAGTAGTGCATGAGCAACAAGGACCCTGAGGGAGTGTGGGTTGTAATCTCCTCTAACGCTCTCACTCACTCACACACACACGCACACGCATGCATGCATGCATCCACAGCGTTCACTCTTCACATAAATCTTTCAGATGAAAGCTCAAACTGAAAACACATAGACACAGGCGTGTTTGTGTTGTAAATACAGATAAGTAATAGCCTGCACTGATTCCACTGTTGGACCGAAATCAATGAACGTCAATGAAGACGTTCGCGAGACAAATCCCAGCAGGAATAAATAATCATTTGGACAAATATGTCGCATGTGGTTTAGTTTTCCGTGAGGTTATTGTTTTTCTTCTCTGGAACAAGCTTCAGACCAACCAAACCTGTTCAACCTCAATGAAATCCATTCAAAACATTTCAATACTTGGCAATGCAGGAAATATAAAGCAAAGTTTAATTACCCATGTTGCAATAAAGTAAATAAAGCATGCAACTGCCTGGGGCAACGGCTGCATCAATAGTAGACTTTTATGAAAACACAGTAAACACATACTAGTGACTGTAATGACACCATAGTTTGTTTTGTTTTTTAAAACAGTAATGAGTTCATGTGAGCGTAGCACGAGTACAGTGTTACATACTCTTACCGCTCAGTTTATTAGGTACACAGGACACCTGGTCACTGGTAACATTGTAATGTGTTGTTATTTGAGTTACTCTTGCCTTTTTTTTTCCTTCTTTTAAATCATTTCAAACCAGTCTTGTTGTTGTCCTCTGACCTCTGGCCTCAATAAGACATTTTTTTCCCAGAAAACTGGAAGAAAATATTTTCTTTTCTCAGACCAAAATAGACCAAGTCGATCAGACGTTCCTGAAATCCTCAGAGCGGCCATTTGCGCACCAACAACCATGCCACGTCCAAAGTCACGTAAATCACCTGCTGAATTCTGAGGCACGTTTTGAACTTTTGAACGTCAACTTCTTCATGGCTAAATGTGTACAAATTGCTGCCATGTGATTGGATGATATTTGCGTTTAGAAGCAGCTGAACAAGGAGCTGTATGCATATTTGTTATCCTTCTGGCCTTGGTTGGCCTTGCCATAGTTGCTATAAACTCTTTTGATATAGATGTAGAGATTCCAACACTCGACTGTGATCAATATAAGTGTAATGACCACACAGTGATCTAACATGGTTTGAAAATGGAGAAAAAAAATGTAATTAAACTATAAAAAGTCGTGTCAGGATGTGGGTCACTTCTGGCTTTCATCTGGCCCTGTGAGCCTGAATATGACCTCAAACGTCCTTAAACATGGTGGACATGTGGGACTCTTGGCAATAACATTGGCAATAGTCGGTAATAATTATGGCCTGGATATCTTCAGGCAAGTGTAGGCCAGCTTCGGTAAAGATGTGGCACAATCGCTGACATGTGGCCGACACGTGGCGATGCAGTAGCCAGCTTGTGGCCCCGATCTGGCAAACGGTAGCGAAACCGCCCAAGTGGCATCACTCCAAAGCGGTATGTGAGTCAGACTGAGTGTCAGGTACAGCATGGGCCGGATCTGGGCCACAAAGGTTTCACTATCTGGAAGAAGCACAAGGAGAATAAATTACAAGAGGGACTTAAAGCTCTGGGGTTTGTTTCTGAAACACGTTTAATCTTATTTGTTGTCATCCTCTTCGAGCCACTGTCTGTATTTCCTTGCAATAGTGACGATAGACTATAGCATGACTCCTGATATCCAGACCTGAAATAACAGTGAAATGGGAAAAGAAAGTGCAGCCAAAATTCAAGAAAATTCCTCTACAGACAATTGACATCCACTGATTTGGGGGCGGAGCTTTAGTAAGAGGGCCGACAGCAGTGGGGGTGGGATGTAGCCTGTTATTACTAGTTTTCTAAGAGTTACAGACTGGGACAAAAAGCAGTGTGTATAAACGAAAGTATAAAAAATAAACCAAATACGTAAAAATGTGAAAATATGTCCAATTTGTGCCACATGTCTGTGTCTTACTGGGTTTAACAGGGATTTCTGTGCCTCCCTATGGGAGAAAGTATGATAGCAATACAGATTATTGTAATTTATACTAACCACCAGGTCATTATGCCTTGTTTTCATCAGCACACTATCATCTTCAGCTCTGGGAAGAGCATGGCATCAAAACAACTCAACCACCCACTGAGAAAAAAAAAAAGGCATAATTGCTAGTCATGCGCAGGCAAAAGTGGAAGACATTTACCCCAAATGAGTAACATTTGCAAAGCCACATCCCGCAGAAAACGACATGCAGGGATTTCTACACAAATCCACCAGCGTTTACTAGCGAGAGCGAGAGAGGGAACCGGGATGTGCAGCGGTGCCCGTCTTTGTGAAGGAATGCGGAGGGATGACAATAAATTGCGGCTCTAATACAGATTTTATAGAGCTGTGGTGGTGGTGGTGGGGCAGTTGGGGGCAGTGGGCTGGCAGCTGTTGCTGCTGCTGTGCGGGGGCCCTCAGGTCTCGGCCTACTCCTAATGGCCGGACCAGCTGTCGGAGTTCTGTCTGTAGGGGCGCGGGGCTTCAGGAGGCGGGGAGGGCATGAGAACTTCCACCCCCCTGTCCTGGGGGGCGGGTCCCTGCCTTGTCTGCCCTCCTCTGAAAGCGGGTGATTGATGGCGCAGGGTTGACACCGTGCTTCTCCAACAATTGACTCAGGAGGGACAGAGGATGAACAGAGAGCCCGGGACCCCTCCACGTCTTTCTCCTCGTGGTTTTCAGAGGCAAATGTGGGGATCAGTCGCAGTTATAATTCAGTCATTTTTCTCAATATGTCTTTTATTTGACATTTTTAGTGCAGCATATGCCACTCCAAACACTTTCCAAGGCTGTCGCCGCAATAACTCCGCAGGACGGTGATGAGTTATCCCCTCGCTTTATTGGTCAGATTACATGGATCCGAACACATTTTCGTCAAAAAGCTTAAATGACCTCCTGCCTTTCACTAAGATAAGCTGTCATGTTGCAGAGACATTGCCGTGCCCTCTCCTTTACACCCAATCAATTCATTCTGCCGGCACAGTGAAGATCCACGGTGCTTCCAGGTTGGACAGCACGCTACATTTGAGTGGGTCATGAGTGGGTATCAGGCCAGAGCCTCGGCACCGCGGCCTGCTAACACAGACCTGACCTTTAGCTCTAAACCCCCGGGATCTTCCCTGGATCCCTTTCAGCGAGTCGCCAGCACCTCCGTTCTCCTTCAAGATTTACAGCCCCATGAGAGGAGGTGGAAGGGGGTGGGTGGCTGATGGTGGCGGTGGTGGTAGGGGTATTGGGGGGGAGGGGGGGGGCACTGTCCGGCAGCTGTTCACAGTGGTCTTAAGTAGCTATTTCACACGGAAACAGTGTCATAGCTCTCTGAATTCCTCCAGCTGGCCGCTCTCCAGCTCTGTCTGAATTGCATTCCTGCACAGAGATGCACTCGCTGCCCTCCGTTCTCACTGCCCTGTGAATGCAGATCGTCCAGGACCCTCCACCGAGTCTCTCAGTCTGTACATTTATATCTGAAAGGGAAGGGAGGGGGGGACATGAGATGCTCCCATCTTTATAAGTGACAGGATATTGAAATTAATGTTTTGATTCCTTGTCTATTTATTTGAACCTTAAACTACTTTATAGTGTGGAACCTTTTTTCTTTGTTTTTTTTTCCATTGGCCGGTCTGCCAAAAACTAAATTGTCTTACAGCAATTGTTATTTTATCCACTATCACATTTTAGTGTATTGTATAATTTTTTACATACAGTACATTTACAAGTACACTGTATATATAGATATATATATGTGTATATGTGTATATCTATATATATCTATATATAGGTATTTATTTAGTCTGTCTTGCTACACATGTTCTTAATTTTGTAGTTAATGTGTTCACAGGAATTGGCAATGGGTGTAAAAAAAAAGTGATTGATTGATGTTTGTGGCATTAGGAGGAGACACGGGGCAGATAAAGAGGGGTATACAGGGGGGGGGGGGAATCCAGTTTCCTGCCTCGTCTCTGTCCCTGTCCTCTGCAGAAACAGGACTCACAGAGGATTTAATCACCGTTTAGAGAGCTTGTGTGAAAGTCAAACACTTTTTCCCACAATCCAAAGACAGATCCATCATTCAGATGTGTTTACTTTAGGCAAAAAGCTCCAGTCTGCAAGCCACGCAGTGCATGTGTGTGTGCGCGCGCGTGTGTGTCAAAGTGGGTGGAAGGAGAAGAAGAAACTGTTCATAATGAAAGAGGATATAGGGAGTGTGAGGGAGTGTGTACACACAACTACTGCAGATTCATTTTTTTTTTATGTGTGAACTATGATAAATTAAGGGGTTTTATTTTAAGACACAGAGAAGTGGTTAATTACAAACTATTTGACAAACTTGATGACACAGTGACAAATAGGTTAAAGAAACATCAACATCACAGGAATGCAGTTCCACGAATCGTTCTCACAGTAATGTCACCAAAATGCTTTCTTGGTGCGTTCAAGTGTCTTCCAACTGCGGAATCTCAAATTTGTGTTGCCCTCAAAATCGCTGCACTCTGCCACACCAAAGCCCATAGAGAAAAACAGTGATTTTAGAGTTGTTCATCCACCGCTGCTTCCATCAGTTAAGTTCAAATGAGTTATTTTGTCACTTAAGTGTTTGAAATCCTTTGTTTGAATTTTAGAAAAAGTAACACAAACTTACCAAAGTCTGCAGACGTTCACCAGCAGCTCCTGTGTCTCTGTGAGCTAAAAAACACTGATTTTGTCTCTGGACTTTGGTGCAGAAGAGTGTGGAATTATAACAAGCAACACAAACTTAATTTTCCAGTCTTAATTCTTAAGATATCATAGACCATGTATTATTTATTAGGCACGAAATATGTAGCTTATTAGTATCTTATAAAACTGCACTTCACACTTAAACCAGAAGTATTCCCTGTTAAAGGCTTCTTTTATCCCCCTCTCCGAGGTGTGTTTACATAATTCTGTACATTGTACATGTATCATTGTATAGAGAAGGGGGATAAATCCTATGTTAGAGAAACAGGAAAAGAATCATGAACTTGTAAGCCATGGGCCATAAGGTTAACAAAGGGTCAGTGTATGCCAACTCAAATCTCATGTATCATATGAAGAAATCCGACAGTTCATATGAAAGGAACTGAAAGGAAAGTGAAAAACACGGCATCTGTATGTCAGTGGGAATTTGTATAACATTCCCTTTAAAGTGCAGAAACATGTATAAACATAATATGGATATTACATGTTCACAGACTTTTTGAAATACTAACAATTTGGAAACTTTGCAAAAATAAAAGGAGCTGAATAAACAAAGGGGAAGTATCTTGGGGTAGCCTTGTGCTGCCTTTGTCACTCTCTGAGACGACATCACACAGGAGTGTGCCCATACTTTCTCTCCAATGCTCTGAGGTCCACTTCACTTGAAGTGCTTCCACAAAAAAATCCCCCAAAAAAAAGATGATATAGTTCTGAAGCAGCCGAATCATCGTCATCGCTGCTCTGTAATTGGTCCCGATGCCTGTCCGTCCACAGGGGGTCTCTGCCGCTGATTGGCCGTGACCAGTTTTGTAGAGGGGCTTCTAATCCTCTCAACACTCTCTGTGGGTGCTCTCGGGGGCTTTTCCCACATAAATCAGTCTGGCCTGGGTGGTAAAGTCATCACGTCCACTGTGTCCACACATACTGCCTGTTAGCACCCGTATCACATGGAGCGTGCTCGCTCTGAAAGGCCAGCGAACATGAAAGGAGGGAGCTGGCTGACCACACTACACTGTACATATACTGGCAGATCTAGTTACTGGACCCATAACAGAAACCACACCAATGCACGATGTGACGAGACTCAGACTGGCCAGTTCAGTGTGATCAAGAACTTTGGACTGTGATCAAGAAATTCGAGCTGTAACTAAAGAAATTTGAACTGTGATTAAAGAACTCTAAACTGTGATTAAAGAACTCTGAACTGTGATTAAAGAACTCTAAACTGTGATTAAAGAACTCTAACTGTGATTAAAGAACTCTAAACTGTGACATAAAGAACTCTAACTGTGATTAAAGAACTCTAAACTGTGATTAAAGAACTCTGAACTGTGATTAAAGAACTCTAAACTGTGATTAAAGAACTCTAAACTGTGATTAAAGAACTCTGAACTGTGATTAAAGAACTCTAAACTGTGATTAAAGAACTCTAACTGTGATTAAAGAACTCTAACTGTGATTAAAGAACTCTAAACTGTGACATAAAGAACTCTAACTGTGATTAAAGAACTCTGAACTGTGATTAAAGAACTCTAAACTGTGATTAAAGAACTCTAAACTGTGATTAAAGAACTCTAACTGTGATTAAAGAACTCTAAACTGTGATTAAAGAACTTCTAACTGTGATTAAAGAACTCTAAACTGTGATTAAAGAACTCTAACTGTGATTAAAGAACTCTAAACTGTGATTAAAGAACTCTAACTGTGATTACAGAACTCTAACTGTGATTAAAGAACTCTAAACTGTGATTAAAGAACTCTGATCTGTGATTAAAGAACTCTAAACTGTGATTAAAGAACTCTAAACGTGATTAAAGAACTCTAACTGTGATTAAAGAACTCTAACTGTGATTAAAGAACTCTAAACTGTGATTAAAGAACTCTAAACGTGATTAAAGAACTCTAACTGTGATTAAAGAACTCTAACTGTGATTAAAGAACTCTAAACTGTGATTAAAGAACTCTAACTGTGATTAAAGAACTCTAAACTGTGATTAAAGAACTGAACTGTGATTAAAGAACTCTAAACTGTGATTAAAGAACTTTGAACTGTGATTAAAGAACTCTAAACTGTGATTAAAGAACTTTGAACTGTGATTAAAGACTGTGAAACTGTGATGAGGAACTTTTTCAACGCCCAGTCATCTCATGTTTGTAAAAGTAGATTTGACAATTTGCCAGGAATGATGTGAGGTGGTGGGATGTATCAAAGTGTAGCCTGCGACAGCTATCTCTTCCACACATACTGACCTCAGCAGACATGTATGTATGTACTGTATATGTATATATATATATATATATATATGTATATATATATATATATATATATATATATATATATATATATATATATATATATATACATATGACCTGTGTGACCCCTGCAGTACTTAAACACACGTCCCCTGCTATGAGCCTGGTTTACGAATGATAGGGAAAAACATGACTGTACCATTTTTGCTCTTGTGCATGGGTGGTCGCCTCGTCGTACTGTACCATACACATGCAGCTCTGAATAAAGAAACCTGTGCATCACAATAGCGATGTTATCCCAAGGTATCAAAGGCCCAATGTGAGGAATTACAAACTAAGTTGTTCTTTGTACAGCCGAGTATATTAACACAGAAAGGTTAGCAGTACAGGCAGACTGGTGATAAGCAGCTAAATCCACACAGTGACAGTTGATTTTACACAGTGTTTTGAATGAACGCCAGCTTTTTACCTCAAAATTGTAAGTTTCTATCCCATTACCACTGTTTCAACCTAGATTTAAACTGTTTTTTGACCAGAGTGGGATGGTGTTTAATCCCAGGCCAAATGACTTTGTGACAGATTTTTATCTGCGTCTGCCCCAACTATCATTGCTGAAAAAGACCCAAGTAAACACAACAAATTCTTCTTCATCTTTGGCAGTGATGCACATTAGTTCAGTATTTATGGCGAAACACTGAGACATACAAGTTTTTGATAGAAACGGGTCATTGAAAGTGCTTGAATTTTGTGCAAGAAAGAAGTGAAGTTGATATTTGAGGTAAATGTCTCCTTTGTTTGTTTACGACGAAGTAAACAATTGCAAATGACGACGTGAAAATTCCAAGATCTCTGCCTCACCAAAGAAAATTTACAAAGACTGACTTTGACCCAAGATCCCGAGGACAATCACTTGTCCAGATGCAGACAAGTGGACACCATGGACAAACAAACAAGCTCCCCCATCTTTAGATGTGTCCGCACAGTCGGCCCTTGATTTTGAGGCAATTAGTCCTGGAAAGTCCTTGAAAAGTCCCTGAATTTGATGTCAACCAAGGTGTGGGAACCCTGTGATTAGCATTAGCAGATTCTGCATTAATAACGTGCTCTTAGATGTCTCGATATCTGCCATCTCGTCTCGTTTGCACATCACAACGACCATGTTACTAAACTGACAGCAGTTCAAAGTGCAGATGCGGTCACTTCCCGACAGAGAGCCGAGCTATAAATCCCCAACTGTCGCATCTTTGTTTGTGTGATTGGAGCTTCCCCCTGAGTCCTGCGCGAGAATTTTGTCGCCAAGGCTTCTACTCTCACACTTTCTCTCTAATACAAACAAAACCTATTTGTCCTGTGTGTGTGTGTGTGTGTGTGTGTGTGTGGAGGGAAAGAACACTACAGGGCTATAGGACAAAAAAAAAAGTGTCCTAAAAAGAAACTAGAGGCTCTCCCACCGCTGTTGTTCGGACATACATTGGATCGAGTTGGCTGCTCTCTTTTATTTCTGGAACAATCACAGCCGGGTCGTGTTTCCACCGGGAAATGTCGGAGCAGCTACTTCCCCCTAATGAGATCAGACGGAACGAAGACGAGCCGTAATTTTCTTATTGGCTCTTCATTTTCTGGAGTCAAGCGGCAGAGATTGTAATCCTCTTAGACAAAGCATTTAGCTCATGAAGGAACAAAAGTGCAAGTCTTTTGGTCCAATGAGCAGCTTTTCTTTTCACATTCTGATCACACGGGGGCTTTTTGGGGGGTTCCTTAAAGGTGGAGTTCCGGGTTTTGTGTTAGGTGTGGTTGTAAAAGGTACGGATACACATGTCCCCCGCGGGAACCAGCGGGGACAGGAAAACTACGTTAAATTTAGACTGCTTAAGTCTAAAATATATCTTATAAACATGTTTGCCACTTTATATTGCTGTTGGAAAATGAAGTTTGTGTTCTGTTGGGATTCACTCACTCCCCACACCAAAGTCCATAGAGAAAATCAGCAATTATACATTTAGGCACACAGTAGATGTTGAACCACCGTTTTCCTCCATCATTACGTTGAAATTGGTTCTTTTATAAAATAAAAAGTATTTTAAATAACGAGTTCGTGAGACGTGTCTTATGATTTCAGTCATTTCTCAGGCTTATTCCTGAAAAACATGTATTTTTTGAATTGATGACCACTTCTACTCTAACATGTTCCTGTTTAAATACGGTGAGACATGAAAATGTCTTTAACACACACGCATCAAGACCTATAGTAGTGTTTTTGGTGTTTTTTTTTTTTTTTTTTTTTTTTTTTAGAGGAATGAGGTACGTGAGGCATTTGGAGACTTCGAGTGTCTGGATAGCAACGCTCTGTAAATACAGCCGTCTGTCCCTGAGCACACTCATGAGAAATCTCTCCCTGGGACGTCCTCCAACTGGAAGCGAGTCAAAATACTGCCAGCACCTGCCAGAGTGAGCTGGGAGTGCCGCTACTGCATCCCCACAGGGTGAAAGACGTGTCTCACAGATGGGTGAAAGCCCCCCGAGGAAAAATCTGATTATTACACACATTTGTAACATTGATACTCTTGATTACACCTTCCCCACTGTCTCTGGGTTATAAAGAGGATTTTAATCACTTGAATTAACGCCCGCTAAAGAAAACAGGAGTGGCCTAAACATGTCCCGGAGCACAAACAGACTAAATCAAGCCATTGAAAAGTTTTGCTCTGCCCCGACTTTCATCACACACTGGGTGCCAAACCAAGCAGGTGTCTGTGAGGCCTTTAGAGGCTCTTTTCACTGACCCCTATAGATGACGTCACACGCACTAACGAACTTCACTCCAAAGCGGCCTGCTGCATTCATGGTCCTGCCCCCTTCAGTGCCATGAAGACGGGGAGAGAGACGGCGCAGTGTGCTTGAGTATTCGCGCACCGCTCCCTCCCCTGCGGAGAGAAACTGTGTCATAATGCCGGACTCCCTTTCTAATTCAAATCAAGGCTATTGTCTCTGTAAGCAGGCGGCTCCGCTCTGTGCCGCAGAACAACTGAGGCACTATATACACAGGGAGCGAGTCCACCGCCACTGCCGTATAGGCCGAGGAAGAGCTGCAGCCCAGTGCCTGGGATAATGGAAACGCTGTGTGCCTCTGCCGCTGCCATGTTCACACACTTCACTCTCTTATCTGCAACTCATCCACTGTAAACACAAATAAACAACCGAGCTCGCCCTCGGGGTCGGACAGACTCCAGCCTGTGGCCATGACACAGGAGCTGGCGTCTTGATGATGTTGTTTTTAAAGTGATTATCTGGGATTTTGCTGCACATCATTTCCGGAAAACGCGGTGTAACGCACAGATTTCTGATACCAGAGTCATTGTGTTGGTGTAAAAGCAAACATCTCTTTAAGCAGCGTAATCGTCGCTGTACGTTGGTGTTTATTTTTCCAGCAACTTTTACTTTTATGCACTCCAATTGTGCACATTTACTTCAATACATTTCCCCCCCCCGACTATCTTTGTTACTTCAGCATCTCAGAACTTGTCTTCAGAACAAGAAGAACGAGACCAATGGTGAATAAACTCAAGCCTCTTTCTCTTCTTCTACTGCAAAGAAGCCACAATAAAGTTCATTATTTTATTCCAATTCAAACTCACTTTTCTAATACGTAGAAAAATTTTACAACTTTCTGCCAACGTCATTTTTTTTGGTAAGATACTTGTACTTTTACTCCCTTTAAGGTACTTTATATAAATATATATTAAATAAATGGAATCGTCTACGCACGTCAAGCAATGCAGGGCACGGAAGACAGTAGGTGGCGTCGTAGCAAACAAGGGAGACATTTCCCTCAATATCAACTTCACTTCTTTCTTGCACCAAATTCAAGCACTTCCAATGACCCCATGACCCGACGACTATGAGTAAATCAACGAATGGGCACTGATTAGTGTAAAAAAAAACAAAAAACAGAGGGTCAGGGGACTTCTGCTGAGGAGGCGGGCTCTAAAGCGACACATCAGGACAGCACGCGCGTGTCATCGAACCGCGTCTGGATGTGGGTTTTTTGGAATCGGATCTGAGCACGAACTCAAGGACGGACTGATGTGAACACGGTCCTCGACGCAGATGTCGTCGATCGCTTGACGACATCTGCGTGATGTCAAACACTTATACACACATCGTAGTTTCAATTTCTGCCAATAAATGCCGCCTAAATGTTACATAGTGGACCTTTATCTTGTCTCATCATGACACAGCAAAGTGTCCATTTGTGCTGGAGACGTGACAACAGTGTCTTACACTGCTGTGTTTCCCTGCCTGCATTGTTTAACATGTCTAAAAGGGAGTGTGGTGCATCAAAATGTGTGTGTTTGTGTGTGTGTTTGTGTGTGGAGGGGGGAGAGAGAGAGAGAGAGAGAGAGAAATCTCTGCGCTGGGACTGTGCACAGTGGAGGAGGGGGACGGAAGGGGGGAGTCAGAGGAGGCGGGCTCACGAGAGACGCTGCTGGGACACTTGGGGAAAGAGAAAAAGTTATTCAGAAGTTTTCTGGAGGCTCAGCGAGAATCACAGGCAGCAGCAGCAGCAGCCGTGGCCGAGCTGCGGAGGATTAAACACGGGACTGGGACCTAAAAACAGCTGCGCTCCTCCGGCTCTCTTCATGACAAGTTCCCCGTCGACTCTGGAGCCTTAAACTTTTTTTGTGAACTTAACAAAAGGATGTATTTCTACTGAAAGAGCGACTCGAAACGCTGGAAACTTTCCCACCGCAATGGAAGGGAATATTCCATGGATTATTCTGTCATTTTTACTTTTTATGCACATTTGTGAAGGTGAGTTTATTTGAACTTTTTGAAAGTGTCGCAGCGCACGCGTTGCCTGTTGAGTGGACATGTCCGCACAGCCCGTGAATTTGGGGACATCTTTGATGATCCATAAAGCGCTGACATCGTTATTGCATGCATTTTCGTATTGATTTATTGTTTGCTTTGTTGTGTACTAGTATGATATGACTCAATTACAGTCTTCCCAAACAAATTAAACGCAAACATACGCTTCCCAAAGTCACTCAGATCATTTAAAACGCCAAAATAGTAACAGATTGCTGAGACGTTTACGCGCAACATGTGCCAAACTTTTACGCACGCAGATTGTGTGAGTATATTTAAATTCCATGCTACTTTATGGAGTAAAACGAGACCACCGCAGGTTTTTTTTTTTGCGCAGTGCTTGGTTTTATGAGAAAGACTCAGTGCTGCACATGTTTATCTGGAGGATGTTTAACCCTAACACGTTTCCAAAAGTATTTATTGTGGGTCTAAATTGGAGTTGGAGGAGGGTGAGGCGACAATGAGTTTATCTTTAAGCAGTGGGTGATGATGAGCTGCAGTTTCCCGGCTTCTTCTGAACAAAGGCCCCTTTAAAGCAGCTGAACTCTGGTGTCAGAAATGTTAACAGGCAGAAACAATCCCAGCATGCAGCTGCAAACATCCCAGCATCCCCATCAGGATAAAGACAAATGTTTAATCTACTTCTTTTTTTTTTTTTTCCCTGACAAAGTAAGCAACTACGCATCTGCAGTGGTAAAGACTTTCAGTCTGGAAGGATTTGCTTTAAAAAAAATGAGTTTGAAGGGGTGGTTTCATGATGTTTCACAAAAAAAGTAAAGGTATTTTTATGCTTTAAATGACCCAATAGGATGGGATTTATAGTTTTCGTGTGAAATGGGTTAACATGGAAATAATTCCTCAAGTGTGCGGTTCTCTAACGGATTTCTCCAATCTCCTCAGGGTTCCGATGCGTGGATAAATACAGACCTTGTGAAAATGCAGGGACGTGCATAGATTCGCCCCCTCGATGCATGTAAGTGGAACATGTGATGATGCCAGGGTGACACCTGTTTGATTCACCTATTGTTTGTGCTGAAGAAGTTTTGTTAACCTGTTTTTTTTAATCTGCTGGCTGTTCATTTACTTCTTTCACGCTGAAGAAGTGGTGACAGACGGATAGAAATTGATTAGATCTTCTGCGAGATTCGACATGTTTCTCTGCCCCAGTCATCTCCTTGCACCTGTTGAGGAGCTTTTGTCAGACATAAATCACAGCATTACACCGCACATGAGTAAAGCTTTCCTTCCTCTCCCGTCTTTGTTTACCTTTTATTTGCTGTATGAGTTAATTTCAAGGGTTTAAGCAACTTTTTTTGATCTGCTTTCTTTGTTTCCCGCTTGCTTTTGGGCATTTTGGAGCTCTTACATCTTTTGGCTCTGACAAGGCTTTTGTTTTCCAAATTTGTCTGGGGGTTTGTGTGGGAACCCGTCACAATAGTCAAGTCAAATAGCCTACAGGGTCTTGCCTAAGGGGGTCATTTGCCCTTTAGTTTAGGAAACAGCCCTCAGTGTTTCACATGAGGCGATACAGTCATTTCTGGAACAACAAAAAAACCTCCCTGGTTGCCAGCTGCTTCCCTCCAAAACTGCCAATTTATTATTTTATTGGAGTGGGATTGCAGGTTTACCCTACTGCTCGGGGTCAAAGTTGAGCCTGTGCCGTGAATGCACTTCTCACAAGCAAATAATAAGACATGCAAAGGCATTTAAGCCAATGTGTAACTTGCTTCTTCAATCATTAGCTGCAGGAAAGAGGGACGAGTGGCAAGAAGTAAATGTATAAGTCCTGACATCATGTTTTCTGAGGGTTTATCAGCAAAAGTGAACACAATAACCTCACTGTTTGTCTCAGTGTTGACATTACTGTCCAGATTTAATGCCATCATATCACAGCACAGGGAGTGTTCTTATTCATTTCTTGGCAGACGCTGGTTGTTCATTCATCACTATCTTGGTTCAGTGCCAAGGGAGAAAAAAAAAGCACTTAAAGTGCAAAGGGGAAAGTTTCTCTAATGGAAGGGGACACATGTCGCACCACAGTCTGTAGCGAGAGTCCCACAGCAGGGCCGAGCAGCGGAGCGGAGCGTGGCCACATTAGAAGGGTCCGACCAGGCTCGGCACTGAGGTGAACGCCCCACCTCTTCCACTGGGATCTGACAGAAACAGGAGCTCCAAAGCAGCAGAAAAGATCCTTTCTTTCACCAGATACCTGCCTGTAACCCGGCACCATCAGAACAGGGCGTACAGAGAGCCAGAGAATAAAGGCGGCAGCGAAAACGAGGCCAGAGTGGAACAGAAAGACAGAAACAAATGCAGCCATAGACGTGTGTTTTGGCATTTGGATGGAATTTAAAGAAGCAGTGGGAATTAAAGAGAAATGTTTTTCCCTCAAAACCAACACACATTGTTCTGTGTTACAGACATTCTTCAGCCCCTGCTTCTTATTTGGTAGTTTTTCCTTAAAGAAAGCAGATTCTCCAGTGACAGTAGTGCCATTGTTACTGTCCCAGATAATGATGTATCCTCTGTCTTGTTGGCAAACACATCTAAAAAAGAATCCAGACAATGTGAGAAATCTCAGAGTTTTCTCACACTCTGTCTTCGTCACCAGTGACTCTGTGGTCAGTGCTCGCTTCATCACTTCCTCCTCTGAGGCGCTCGGTTAAAGTTACAGAGCAGAGTTTGGAACAGAGGATTAGAGTGGTAATCCTCTGGAAACTGTTCAACTTTCTGATAAGCATTTCATCTTTCCCAGTGACCCGGTAAAACCTGGTTAATGCGTTTTAATCTGAAAGGGTTGAGTAATCTGGCCTGTAGGTCCCAGTGCTGGTAGTAAATGCTGCTTGTCGGCTTTTGATTCCTTTCTTTATCGTTGCAAGTGAACGGGTTAGAGGTTGCACTCACGCTTTGTAAAATGATCAGATTGGCGCGTGCTACTTTGGAACAGCATATAAAACTAGGGCTGCAATCAACTGATTGATAATCATAATAAAGTCACTCAATTCCATCTAGTGACTTTGATGTGTCTTTGCTCCTGGAAGACAGTAAAATGGAGAAAATACTCTACATATCAGTTGATAATCCTGCAGGGACAACTGCAGCCTCATAATCATCAAGACCAATCAGTAATGATGCAACTGTAGCAAGAACATATCTGTGTGTGTTGGATGTTCCTCAGAAACACCAGCTTTGAAAACCAGGCCGTTGGGCCGGTGGAAATACTTCTTCTCATGTCACGTGAGATCTTCAAAGTATTCTTTCGCTGGACTCTCCTGAAGAGTTTTGAACTTGACAGTGGAGGATTAATCGTGTCGCAGAGAGTGCGGCCTTGTGGGTGAAGCAGTCTGGGAGTCCTGGTGAAGTGTCACTGCGGCGCCTCTGCTCTGCAGAAAGTGCAGCGTGTGGAGAGAGGGAGCGAGCGTGATGGCGGCTGGGCCAGAGGACAGATAATTAGGCAGATTGAGAGGGTGTCATTCAGAGAGGATCCAGCTGGAGGGGTCCGACTTCATGGGGGTAGGGAATGGGTAGAAGGGAGGAAGCAGGGGGGGTGGTTGAGGGTGGGGTGGGGGGTGTAGGGGGGTTTCTCTGTAGAGGACAGCTGGTGGATGTTGTGATGGTAATCCAGTGAAGTCAGATCTTGACAAAGGGGAAGCAGAGGGCCAGGTGCTGCCATTGAGCAGTCAGCTGCCACCATACTGTGAGAGACAAGCTCGTGGAGGAATGAAGCTGGTCGCTCGCAGCGCCTCTAACACATGTTGCGTCTCTCACAGAGGGGCGGTGAGCACGTTTAAACGCGCTCAGCGTGCCGCCCCGGCTCTGGCGGTTCATCCTCGGTTTGGCAGATTAGGAGCATATCTGCTCCTTGCGCATCCTCTGAACTAAAAACAAAAAGAGAGAGAGATAAATGTGAGGCTTCTCCGTCTTGTGAGGCCTGTGGATGGAGCCACTACTCCCATTTACAAGCGCTTTGCCCTTTGCACCCGAGTAGCAGATTCAGTTAGTAGCCTGTCATGACATTACTAAAGGAGGACATCTTTTCCTCTGAATGGAAGCAGACTGTCCAGTCAAGTTCTGTCAGAAACTGTCAGAAAACCCTAAATATGAAGTCAGTTATTTCCAACATGCTGTAAAAAGTCCGCCAATGTCCGCCCTCGTTGTCACATGACCAGAACGTGGCTTAAAATGGCCGGTTATTGCCAGATAGGTCTTACAATCATGTGTTGGATTGATACTGGCATATAACACTTTAAAAAAGTCATACTGAGCCATCCATAGTCTTCTAATTCTACCATTTACTCAGCGTAGATTTCAACCTCTCCAAGCGAGAAGTGCAGCATCAATCGTGCTTGTTCTCCGGCTGCGAAATGCATTTCTGAGAAACACAGCTCTCACTTAAAAAGTGCAAATATACACACACACACACACACACACATACGTTGGAGGCACAAAAACCCACATTACATTGTTAGCTTAGCGCACAGAACCTCAGGGCTGGTGTTTTCTTTGGCATCTTTATGGTGGATTAGAGAGGAATGCTCGGTAAGATTCCTCCTGTCCCTCTGGTGCTTTCAGGTTATTGTCTGTACCTCTCATCCATTCACCCCAGTAGCCCCTTCAGGAATGCCTCGTAACAATACTGTCAGCCTGCTCTCATCGGGGGAAATGGCATGTTTAGAGTGACTTGTTTGATTTGCAATTAGGTACTCTGCTTTTTTTTTGGGGGGGGGGGATAGGCAGCACATCGGGCATTATCCCTCATGCGAGGACTGACAGATGGAGCCATTGTTCTGACATTATTGAGGGAAAAGTAGAAGAAGAAGTTTCAAGTGACTCCACTGGAGGACGGTGGTCATATCGTGTCCATGTTGAGATGACCCAGAGGTTGTAGCATCATTGGAAGGAAGATCTGGATTTGTTGTGCCTTCTTCTTTCTCCCCGGGTCATGACTGGGAGCTGTGGTTCCCAGGCTCCATCACAGGAAATGGTGCCTTCTGACCTCGCTGCTACGCACATCCTGTCTTATCGAAAGCTTATGCAGCTTTCTCGATGCACCCGGGGTCCTCCGCGCGCCTCAATTTTCTCGTCTGCCGCTTCATCCAGCCTCTCGCTACGTGGTCACGTTGTGCTGAAATTGCCCCGTTCTTTATTAACCTATACCCAAGTGTGCGGAAATGAAACTGGGACACGAGGAAACTCGCTGTGTGTGACGAGTTTCTGTCGGCACAGGAACCTCCCGATGGGATTTGTGCATTATTGTTCTTTCTGGAGTCAAATTTATGTCTGAACCAGTGACTTATGTCGGGATAATTTAGCCTCTGAAGTCTCATCCCCTGGCTGTTCCTTCCAAGAGATGGTGATTTCTAAGATCGTCAGGCCCAATGTGGAATAACTGAGGTCTGTCAGCAAAATTTCCCCAAGTCTCTCCCTCCCTTTTTTTTAGAAGAGGAAGGGATGGGTCGATGATTAAATGATTCAGGAAACGGCTTTTACTTTTCCACTGAGCACACTTTCCACACACATTATGATTTTAACCAGGCGGTCTTTCTCTCTATTTACCACATGGAAATAAAACAGAAATGCCACATGATTGTAATCACGTTTAGATTTGTCTTAAAAGTTTTATAGGTAGGACCGGCCCACGCCTTTGTTTAACATCTCTAGTGCTTCCATGAGTGACAGGAGTTGAGATAATGAACATTCTCTGGCTATTTCCCTGGCATTCCCTTCGGCTTATCACTCAGAACCTTTGCCAGTGCTGCATAAAGAGGAACGCATTCTCTTTTAGCCTGAGCTTGAGCTTGAGAGAGACTGTTTCTGTCAACATTATTAAACTGAAGTGTGGTTTATCAGACTCTGCTGTAGTTGGATTGAACCTCATTCTGCAGCAAATATTTGCCGTGACATGAATAACGATAGCGGGCCATTAGAGATATTTCTGTCACATTGAAGGCGACTTGAGGGAAAACAGTGGGCAGGGGGAATTCTAGCCAATCTTTCATGCTACGTTTGGGATGGGGTCTTTTTTCGAAGAAATTCAAAGTTTTGCAGAAATCTGGTTCAGTTTAGGTGGCTGGGTGGGGTTTTATGTGGTTGAGTTCAGTGGAGAACGAATGCTTTGAAAGACCTCGACCCTGGGACTCATGCGATGTGGTTATGGGTAAATGCGTTACTATTTGAAAAATGCCAGGGAGTATTCATCCAAAAAAACAAATGTGCTCAGATAGTTAATGAACTACAAGTGTTTTGGAAAAACAATGGCGATGCTTTTGTCCAGCTTTTTGCTCTGGGCAGCGTGTTTTCTCCTCTTCCTGCTGCAGACTTGGTGCAGTACCCACTGCCAAGGAAATGCTCCACACATTTCCATTGCTAATTTATACCCTTAAACCTGAGCATTGAGGGACTATCAGAGGTGAGAAGGATGCACTGACAGCACCTCCTCAGCCTTTCAGTCGCAGATTCATGACCACTTTCCCTCGAGAGAAAGTTAAATGTCCTCGCATTCACATGTTTAATATTCATGCTCCGGGGGGCGCTCTGGAAACCTCCCCACTGGAGATTTCAATACCTCCATTGTGCGTCTTAAGCACAATTGTTGAAACAAACTTTTGCACTTTTCGACTGAGAAACGCACACACCGCCGCAGACACCATCGTACTTAATTATCAGCCTGAATTGGCCGTGCTCTGTGCCCGGTGCTACCTGCATATGCAGGGGATCAGTCCTTGAGAGTGCTCCATCTGTCCTCACGAAACCCTCTCTCTCTCTCATCAGCCCCCTTTTCTCCCACTCTTGCTGTCCCTCACCATGGGTTACTGTTGCCAGGCTACAGCCCAGGCCTGTTGGTCCGTGTAAGCGCAGGACTGAAAGACTAGCTGTTTGGGTCAGTGCCCCCCCCCTCCTCCTCCTCCTCCCAACACTTTCATACAAAGGAGTTCTGACTACTTTAGCTCTTTTATTCGGGCCACAAAAAAAAAAAAAAACACTCCCCCAACCCCCAATCTGGCTCTTTGCTGAGAAAGGGGAGAGCCAAGCTGAGGAGAGCAGAGCAGAGGAGGCTGGTGGAGGAGGAGGAGGAGGAGGGAGTGAGGGTGGATGGGCTTCTGTTGGCAGTATGGTGTCAGCATGGACGCTCATAAAAAGCAGATTCCTACTAATTTGCTCGTATACTTGTTAAATCCCGAGATTCATTTGTGAACGGACATCAACACGGCGATTATCAATGTACACGTGTGTATATCAACTTAAGCTCCGTGTGATCATGGGTAGGATTATTGGCAGTGATGCCAAAGTGAAGCGGTGTTCATTTCCAGGGCATAAGCAGAGCCTTTAGCTGTGGATCTTACTTTTTTACAACTTAGGACAACACTCAATATTTGTTATTTCATCTATAATTTAAATGACACAGGGTTGGCCAACCAGTAGCGATGGGAACTGTGTTTATTTATCACCCGGATTAAAAATCCCTGGTATAGTTGCTAATTGTGGTGTAAAAGAGGCTTCAATTGTGGGGGAAAAGGATGATAAAGGTGCAAGTACTTCTTTGCCTTTCAAGCAACTTTTGATTATAGCATTTGATTATAATCCTGTAAAACATTTACCAAAACCAAGAGTTGTGGAATAGATAGCGGCTCTTGTAGTTGATCCTCCTCTCTTGTTTGTCTCAGGAAATGACCTCTGAGATCAGAAGACTCCTTTATAACGCGGTGCTTTGTGGAGCATGACTGTGTGTATGAACCATGTCAAAGATTACAGCCTCTTTGTTCACAGGTGAGTCACCCCTCTGACCTCAGGCAGAGTAGTGGCTATTGTTCGGGAGAGGATGAGCTCAGGTTACTACTCTTCTTCAGTGACCCAGAAAGCAGGAAATCGAGTGTTCTGTTACACCAGTGCAGGTTTACAGACCCCACATCCATAAATCAAACCGGTTCTGGTGAGAAGATCCTCGCCACGCTGCTGGAAAGTCGTTTTCTTAACATGATAAAGTACAGCAGGAGGAAGAGCCATGTCACAAAAACTTAAAAGGAAGATGATATTTTGATCTGGTCTTCCTCAGGTCATGTTATTTCAGGCAGTTGACTTTAGGAAGAGCAAACGCTGTCCTCATGACTTGAGGAAGATCTACTATCTTTGTGTGAAGTGTGTATAATAAATGTGTTTTCATGTCTAACTTCCTCAGTTGATCCTCTTGTCTTCTGACTTCACAGTATCCTCCTCCCTCAGACGCTGAGGCTGGTTGTAAGTTCTTTCCTTCGTGTGTGTGCGTGTGCACTGATTGTTGCATGTGTTTGCTTTGTTGCAGTGCTGCCTCTTTTTTTTTCTTTGTTTTTCGCGTAACAGCCTTTTAAAAAGGGGGGGGCTGCCAATGCATGTGTTTGTGAAGGATGACCACGTCTCTCGAGTGGTGTGAAATGGCCCTTGTGTGAGAGTGTTCTGTGTTGCCAGTTGCTGCTGGATCAGTCCCACGGGTTAAAAAAACGGCCGCCCAGTTGTTTCGGCTTTGTGTCTGGCAAGAGCGAGGTAAATACCCCGACACACGGAGGTGCAGTGACTGACAGATGTGGACAGATGCGTGGTGCCTGCTGGGGCGGCAGCTGGCAGAAACCCTCGCGCGTGTTGACGTGGGGGCGATTACCCGCTCCGCTGCTGCACCCTCCTCCTCCTCCTCTTCATCTGCTGCACTCTCTTCCTTAAAGGTCAGAAGTCAACACTCACTGAATATGACTCAGGGGCCCGTTGCACAACAGCAGTCTGCACCTGCTTTGTACATCCGCCACATCTAAGAGCAGGGCCGTGGCAAAGGCACAGCTCCCTGCCCCGCTGTTCCCAGAGAGAGCGAAATCTACAAGGTTGTAAAGAGCCTGATAAGGAGAGTCTCGTGTGTGCAGCGGGACAAACTTGAGCGTCTCTCACAGTCTCTGCTCACTGATAGCGCTCTCCATTTGTGTGTTATGGGAGTAACATGTTGGCAGTGAGTCAGGTCTAGACAAAAGAATGTGTGTTCTGGCTTCTCGCCTCGCTGTGAATTTGTTAGGGTGGAAAAATGATTTACCAGACATAACTGCCTCCTGTCCGTCATACGCGCCCACACGTGCACACACACACAAATATTTACCAACACACCTGATATGATACTCCCAGGAATGAGTTCTCAGGTATTCTTGGTCAGAGGAAATTCACAACGGCCTTCAGAAAACAACAGCCCCACTGTAGAGAAACGACAGCTCCCTCCATGGCTTTCATCCTCAGTCAACTGCCCACAGTACAGAGCGGCTCCACTAGTATTTTGCTGTCACTCCATGTTGTATTTTGTCTTCCTCGGCCCTTTCAAAGTCTCCTTTTGTGCCACGTTGGTGTTTCATTTTTTTTTTAGTGATACCCTAGATTCCAGACATAGTTAATTTGCCTCTAAATAAACCCAGCCAAGCCATGACAAATAGCCATGGGGACCAAGGGTGGGTGGTGAGGGGCTTTGGAAGAGGGGGGGTGGGTGATTGGTTGGGTGCTGGGGCTTGCTTGTCCGTCTGTGGGGTTGCCCAGGCAACGGGGGGATCGCGCATTCGGGAGCGAGTGCGGTGTTTTCAGATCACGGGACGAGGGATTACAGGAAATATGACATGACATTCTTGCTGGACCAGACCTCCCTCTCCACCAACGCCACCTTCTAAAGACATTCTCTCCCCCCGTCCCCCCGTCTCCCCCCCCCCCCCCCCCCCGCCCGCCCCCAGTGCAGCAGCCCCACCCCACTCCCTGCAGCCGTGACATTATCATCACAATCAGACGGGGGACCTCTGACATTTGACCTCTCAGCGTGTGAGAGAGGGGGTTGTTTGGGGGGGGGGGCAAGCTGGTGTTCAGGGGGGTTTTAGAGGATGGACGAGTCACTGTAGTAACTGCAAACTCTACCAACATGCCAGCATCCAAAACCAAGCCAAAGCCTCAGCGCTTTACTGCTGCCATGGGAAAATCTTCTTTCCCCCATGTTGTTATGTTTGATTAATTTTTTTATCGACCAACAAACTACCACTTTGGAGAGAACATTTTATTTTTCTTTGCACAGTTTCTGTGTATATGTGCACATTCTTGTGGATATGCCTTGCGCGCCCAGCTCCTTCATGCTTAGCCTTGTGGCTCCTTACTGTCTTTGTAAAGCTAGGGGGGGGAAAAAAGCCAAACAAAACAGGGGAGAGTCTCCAGTTTTTCAGAAGCGGCGCAGACTAGTATTCAGAAAGAACACAGGACTATTTCTGTGAAAAGCCTCGATCTGGATCACTTCAGCCGACCTGAAGCTGCCATGGGACGAGAGCCAGGAAAGTGTCATAGCCTTTGTTTTAGTTTTTTTTTGTTGGGGCGGGCATATCAAAAAAGTACAGATGAACTGACACCAGTGTAGTGGTGATGGTCCTGTAAGAGAGAACACATGAAAACCCATTGTTGATCCTGCCCCGGGGTTCCTCTTTAAAAAAAAAAATAAAAGATAGAGAAGAGCTCGGGGGCGGGTCTAAATCCAGCCGTCACTGCCCTGTCATCAGCATCAAACAGCCGGTTTAAAGAAAGGGCCCGTCCCCAGCCAGAGGCTCCACTGTGGGTGTAGAGTTACCAGCTCATTCTGACCTCCATTGCAAGTCTAAACTCCCATGAGACCTCTGAAGAGAGTGATAGGAAGTCCTGTTTATATGTTTATCTCTACTTCTCAGTGGGGCAGGTTTAGGTCAGGCTTGCACCGGGCCTAAATGTAGCAAAAGCAGCAGGTTGGCAAGGCAACGGCAGCAACTCCAGTTCTCCACCTGTGTACACAGGACGCTTCCAGGGACAGTATTGAGTGCAAATCAACCCGGTTAAGGCTAATTTACAAGTCAGTGTCATGAGATGGAAGAAAATGTGTTAAACTAGACCAAAGAAACAAGGCAAGGTTTGGCATCTGGGTCACACGTGCAGGAAGCAGGACATGCTAGCTGTGAATTATCCGTTTGTTGTCACATGGACTCATTCAGACATCATCCCAAGAAACTACTGTAGCCACTGGAAAAATGACTGCCAGACGCCTTGTCACTGAGCAAACACTTAACATAAGTGAGGATATATATATATATATATATATATTTGCAGGCTTTATGTTTTCTGTGAAGTTGAAGTTGATTTGTCAAGCTTATCTCTTAGTAATGGCTAAACCTTTTTCGGCATACATTCGCTGAAAGTGGGAGGATGTTTTGTCTATAAAGCAGCTTCTCTAGTTCAGTCTATGCACACACGCACACTCTCTATAGTCTTCATTTTTCTCATGTCCACATTTGTTGGCAATTGTTAAGTTTCCAGACTGCTGTTTCTGGGTGTGTTCTTATAAGAACAGAAACAAGAGCTGAGGTGCGGAAAATCAGTAATACCCAAGGAATGTTAGTCGACATGGCGAAAACCGAGGGCTTCCAGCTGGAAAACGTTACAAATAAGACACGGAAACATGGCCTCGCTCCATTCTTGTGTTTGTTTGTGAAAGTATTGTATGTGTGTCTCATGCATTGCATGGTTAGGGCTTATTGGGCAACCTTTGTTTAAACAAATTCATCCCAGGGCCCAGAGGCATCGCTCATGCCAAGGCATGAGTCAGGTCACTGTTCTTGCCAAGGTGACATTGGGCCTTGATTGCCAAACCCAGAAAATAATGGGAACTGGGTCACATTGTGTCATGGCTCTCTGTGTTAATACTTGTGTTAAATGTGTGTGCATTTGTCCAGATGTCGTCCAGGCTTCATTGGTCCCCTCTGTCAGCACCTGGATCCTTGTCATCGATCGCCATGTCTGAATGGAGCCGCCTGCAAGAGCCAGGTGGTCAATGGCCTCCCACAATACACCTGCGTGTGCCAGAGAGGGTTCAGAGGTACAGTGCGCCCATCAGAATTTGTTTTAATCATAAAGAACTGATCATGGAAGGTTAGTTACGAGAACTGAACATGACTCACTCTTCAAATCTCCAGGCCAAGACTGCGGTAACATCGATGCCTGTGCCACGAGCCCGTGTGCCAACGGGGCCCGTTGTGCCAACTGGAATAACCACTACAACTGTTCCTGCCCACCTGGCTACCAGGGAAAGAACTGCCGCAGCGACATTGACGAGTGCCGCAAGCCAGGCGTGTGCCTCCACGGCGGCCTCTGCCTCAACGCCCAAGGGTCCTTCCATTGTCAGTGCCAACCTGGATACAGCGGGCGCACGTGTGAGGTGTCCACGCTGCCCTGCGCGCCATCTCAGTGCCTTAATGGCGGCACCTGTCGACAGACCAGCGACCATTCTTATGAGTGCGCTTGCTTACCAGGTATAATATGACAAACACACACTCCCACACACAAAATAAAAGCCAGAGGGCCGTGAGCCCACTGTTTTCCCAGGCCCTCTGCTCACTGCTAAAGGATTTTCTCAGCCTGATGACGTAGCTGTTTGTACAATTTATGCTTCTGCCCGACGTCAGTTTCCTGTCTGCTATTAATAGCAGCTGATGGGAGTTTGGTGATGGTGGGAGAGTTGAGGAGGCAGCCCGCCCGCACTCCTCTCTACTTCACAACAGACGGAATTTACTTTATGGGCCTCCTGGTTTCCCACTGGGGAACTGGCAGGAAATGTCTCTTGCCAGAGAGGAAGTCATTGAAACTGTGAGAGATTATAAAACAAGCAAACACTGTGGGGAGTGTAGAGGTCCGAGGTCCAGCGGGAGGCGCGGCTGCTGCGGGGCATCGTATGGGAACCGTCATGTGAAGATGTAAACAATCAGACACCCTCTGAACCTTTTACTGCCCTAACATTCGCGTTGTGTGGGAAACATCACTCAAGGTTATGAGTAGAAGTGTTTAGCGTCTGGAACGCTGATGTTTAACAAACTCCTCTCTCTCTGTCTCAGGGTTTGAGGGACACAACTGTGAGAATAATGTGGACGACTGTCCAGGTCACAAGTGTATGAATGGAGGAATTTGTGTGGATGGAGTCAATACCTACAATTGCCAGTGTCCACCAGAATGGACAGGTACAGATCTTTTTTTTTCTATCATATATTACATTTAAAATGTATTGTTTGTGTGACTTATCATGTTTATCCTTTTTTTTTTTTTTTACATAACCACACTAGGGCAATACTGTGCTGAGGATGTCAACGAGTGTCTCATGCAGCCAAATGCTTGTCACAATGGCGGCACTTGCTTCAACACCATCGGCGGCCACACCTGCGTCTGCGTCAACGGCTGGACTGGAGACGACTGCAGTGAGAACATCGACGACTGTGCCATTGCCGTGTGCTTCAACGGTGCCACCTGCCACGACCGCGTAGCATCCTTCTTCTGCGAGTGCCCTGTTGGAACGACCGGCAAGTTTGTTTTTTGGGGCAAATTTCCCCTCTTTGCTCTGTCTGGTGGACTTTTCCCTAACTGACATGTCTGCTCCCTCAACAGGTTTGCTGTGTCATCTGGATGACGCGTGTGTGAGTAACCCATGCAACGAGGGAGCAGTGTGTGACACCAACCCGCTCAACGGTCGTGCCATTTGCACCTGTCCTGCCGGTTTCGTGGGAGGCGCCTGCAACCAGGACATGGATGAGTGTTCCATTGGTAAGTCAATGCTGGGATTATATGCTAATCAGGGCCCAGGTATCAAGTGGTGTGCTTTCTTTTAGGCTTGAACATGCAAGAAACTCATGAAACGTCACGAAAATTCAATGTTATAGTCATTTACAATGGGATTTTGCAAACTGGTTCAAGAGCACCCCTTAGATCAGGTCCTGAAACCTGTTCTGTAGGGTTCATGCAACCAAAAAGCCATATTCTGAATCCAACAGGACGTCAGCCTTTTGATTTTGCTTGTCATTTTTGGCGATTATGTCACCAGAAATCCACTCCTCCAAAAAGGACCACATTTTTTGAAATGAAATTCCCTCTCAAAGTAGCCACACTTACCCAGATTAAAAGTAGACAAGGAGTTAATTACACCTTTCACTGATCGTTATTGGGTCAAAATCACTGGATCTGATATTGGAAAAAAGTCTGACGCTATATGTAAATGCTAAATATCACAGAGATGCTTTATGACGGGAGGCTGTAACGAGTTGCTTCCACCATCACATGACCACGACGTGGCACATAAAAAAAGCAAAACAACAATATTGTTCAGGAAACCGCTTTGAAAGTTGCGGGATAGGACACAAAAAGTGGTAGTGAACTCATCCCAAGTTTCACAAACTGATCACCAGTCTTCTCGCCACAGGTGCCAACCCGTGTGAACACTTTGGGAAGTGTGTGAACACCGAGGGCTCCTTCCAGTGTCAGTGTGGTCGGGGATACACCGGTCCGCGGTGCGAGATCGACATCAACGAGTGCTTGTCCATGCCCTGTCAGAATGACGCCACTTGCTTGGACCGCATCGGAGAGTTCACCTGTATCTGCATGCCAGGTAAACAGAACTGCTCGCTTATATTTAAGCAGGTTCTCGGTTTCAGCCTAATGTCGACCACGTGATGGGACAGAGTAACAACAGTAAAACAAATGTAACAGGACACAGGCCACATCAATGCTATTAAACTCTTTGAAAATGGCATTGAACGTATTGAGGCAGAAATAATCATTTTATTTAAATGTAGATGCAGCAACAGGTTACATGTCATGTCATGTCAGGTTCTTTTGTGTTGTGTCGCAATAGGCACATAATAAGCTCACTATCTTTCCGCAAAAAACTACATCCTGGCGTCAAACGGAGTAACATGGTGAAAACAAAACTTCTGTGGGACAAGTATAAACAAAGATGGTGTTGTTTTTCCTCCAATGAGACACTGTGCATTCCGTTTAAACACAATAATCAAGAGTTTAAACCTGACCTTGTAAAGGAGCTTTATCTGCGACGCTTTTTTTTGTAGTGACTGCCAGTGTAGACTGTTATGTAATACAGTCTCATTAACATTTGGGGTATGGAGGCTCTTCTCACTCAATTCACTGTACGTCCAGACAGACAGACAGACAGACGGGGTATTAGCCCGGACTAAGTGATGGTTTGGACACTGGGTAACAAAAACAGAGTGAAACTCTCACGCACAGTCCTACATGCGTCCCGGGGTTTTGGGAACTATACAAATTAGAGCTGGGAGTTTGGGTCTATAGGACTGGATGTGAGAGAGGGCGAGCAGTTAGGGGGAGGAGTGTGCTGTGAATACTAATGAGCAGTAGAGTGGTGGGAATGGAGCGGAACAATAGGGCCCCTCTGTGCTCCACTTTGCACCCCTCATACACACAGAGAGGGAAAGAGGCCTTTTCCCAGAGCCTCCTCTCTCTCAACCCCCCCCCCCCCCCCCCGCCCCCCCCACCCACCCTTCATTTCCAGAGACAGACCCTTCCTCCTCACCCTCCTCATCCTCAGCCAGCCCGGCAAAATCTCACAGGGAGCGCCTGATTATTTCTGATTCCACACTAGCCTAACCTCTCCCCGGGGGCAGCACTCTGATCCACACTCTGCTTAACCTCAGTGACGGACTCCTCCATAGTTTGCTAACAAAGAATGTTTAACATGCGTCGCGGTGAATGGGACTCTGACCGAGGGAAGAGCGATGCTCTGTGGTGACTTCTGGTCAGTGGTGGAGGCCTCCAGACGTCTTCACCACGTCATAATGTGTATTTATCTGCTTTGATGGTATGAGGTGTTGTCAGGTGTCGTGATTTAGAAACCCTTGAAATGGCTCGATCTTGATGAATTATTAGTTTGGCTGATACTAGTATTGCATTAGCTGATACAATACTAGTATCAGTATCAGTACTGGTCAAAATGACTGGATTGGATTAGAGGTAGAGTGATAAATTGGTAAATCTGGCCAATATTTGGCCAATTATTACAAATAGTTTTTGTTCCATGAAACTTGACATGGTTGATGACCGGTTTCATATATTTAATATATAGTTAATACATCAGTTTTATTGAAAATACTGTATATAATTACACTATATATAGGCCAAATTACGCCAATTATCAGCTGTCGGCTGCCCTGATGTCTAGAAATCAGCACTGACCCTTATATCGGTCGACCTCTGAATTGGAAAAACTGTCCAGTCTGTAAAAATATGGGCTGTTTGTTTCTTCTCTATGGGTGAATAATATTGTTTAAACAGTCGCTTCATAGTTTAAAAGATGAGTAAAAATGCACACATATGTCTTATGTGCGATGCAAGGTAAAGTGATTTAATCTAGATTTTGCTGTAGTGACACAATTTGACCACAAGTATTCTGGACCAGATAGTCGTGAATTTATTTTCTTTAACCTGTAATTTGACATAATACAAGTTACAGAATATAACTTGTGTCCTTCAGGCTACATGGGGACTTACTGCGAGATGGACATCGACGACTGCGAGAGCAACCCCTGTGTGAACGACGGCATATGTCGGGACATGGTCAACGGCTTCACATGCACCTGCCAGCCAGGTAAACACCTTTGTCACATTTACTGTATATCTGCAGCCACAGTTTAAATGTCCCCCAGAAAGAGCTAGAGGAGGGTGGTGGAGGGGGATGGGGGGGTCACCCTTGCTACTTTTGCCGTCTGGTGTGGTAGAGCCAAAAAAAGGAAAAAAAAAAAGAAGGCTGGCCTATCGTCTTTCCTGAACAAAGACACTATTGTGACCCCCGCTCCCCTCCTCTGTGGAATGTGGAAGGGACAGCAGACTCCCTCATCCTTCCCTGGTTCTGCTGGTGCTGGTGGAGGTGGAGGTGGTGGTGGTGCTGGGGGAACAGCAGTCCTGCTAATGAGATTCTTTTCCAGGTCCGCAATTTACATCTGGGACAGACGTCCACCCCCCCCCCCCCCCCACACACACACACACTCCACCCCCCATCTAGCTATTGAGCCAGTGGAGCTGATGCAGGAAGAAGGGAGGAGGGAGGAGGAGAAGGTGGGGGGGGGGATCCCCAAAAGAGAAAACAATCCCACTGTCTCCTCCAAACTCACCCCTCACCCCCTTTACACCCCAAGCACCAACACACACACAGACGGTCCTGACATTGTTAATCAACTGAGCGGTGTGTGTGCGACCAAAGCACCGATTCAGTCGTGTCTGGGCATCGTGCCCACTGATCCCCAACCAGTTTCTTAAGCTTTCTACACTGGTACATTTCACACAGTAATAATAATAATTATGGTTATGTTTATGATGAAACCTCTGTCCAGGCCACTCCCACAACATTCACTCAAAAATATTGCGATAATTATCAATATTGACTCAATTTGAACAGTTTTTTTTTTGGCCATATGGTATATGGGGAGTTGGGCGGGTCCAGTGGTCATCTCAGTTCTGGTCCAAGTGCACAGAGGACAATTCCTTAAGTAGTTCAGACGCCCGGCCCCAGCCTTAGCCAGACGTCACTAACCGAGCCGAAGACCTCTGCCCTTGTAAGACGAGGTAGAGCTGCCCTCTGACCCGAGCGCGGACCCTTCCTCTGGACCGTTTTTCTGACCCTTCACCTATGTGTTTGCATGTCCCAGGCTTTACTGGCACCATGTGTCAGATCGACATCGACGAGTGCGCCAGCACACCCTGCCAGAACGGAGCCAAATGCTACGACCGGCCCAATGGATTCGAGTGCCGCTGCGCTGAAGGTAAGAGCCTCTGGACCTCACGGCCCTAATGTTAGAGACAGTACATTGCTCAGCATGTCTTCACAGGCAGACGGGGCAGATGCACCTTAACCACTTGTTGAGCTGTGTTTGGTCTTTGTTAAGTGTTGTGGGAGGGAGGGGGTTGGAGGGGGATGGGGGGATCGGTCGGTCGGTCTCTGGACGTCTGCTGGTGATGCAGACTGACTTGAGGCCCCTAATCCCCCACTTTCCCTCAGAGGCTCTCAGGATCATGGGGTCACTGAGGACCAGCAGTTGCCAAGAAAGGAGCCTTGGTCACCTCGACATCTGTTCGTCAGTTCAAACCCCTCGCAACACCTCATGCACCATCATAACTCCCATTCCTTTGCATCCTCACTTGAAAACAAGCCCGTACATTTTTTTGTTGGAGCAGAGTTTGACACTCGGTCTGCGTGTGTGTGAGCGGACGACACGCACACACATGTAATATTTAACATGTTTGTTTGGAACTGTGCCTACGGAGGAGGCTGCTTCATTGTTTCAGTGGCCAGCTGCTTGGTATTCGCTGTGTTTGCGGGCCCCTTGTGTTGAGTGAAGTGGCTCTGTTTGACGTGGCGCAGTCCATTGTTGCCTCCAGCACAGAGAACAAAAGCAGGACTGGGAGCCCTGTGTAGGGCCCTTCTTTACTGCTTTGCCCGGCTCAGCATCGGACTGCACACACGCACACACACACTCACACACACACTCACACACACACTCACTCACTTGTCTGACGCACAGACACGGTCGACATGGAAACCAAAGTGATCGCACCCCCAAACTGTGGAGGACTTTATTAAGAAAAAAACCCTGAAACACGAAGTTAAGAAAAAGACAAACAAAGAAACATAAATGCCTCAACCTGACATTTTGTTTCTTTCCTCGATACACTTTAATAGCTTTAAGATATTCACTTATACCATAATAACACATAATAATGTTCACTTTATGACTGCTAAAAACTCTTTTTCTCTTCATTGCTACTGGTTTAATTTCAACGTGTAAAAAATTATTGTACTCTTTAGAAGATTTTAGAAGAAAGATTTTCTTGATTAACCAATTAGTTGATGCATAAAATGTCAGAAAAGGGTAAAAATGTGGATTGGTGTTGTTGGGAGATTATTTCAGATTGTATATTTCAGGTTATTTCTTAAAAATCGTTGCTTGCTTTTGTTTTGTTAGTTCTTGTTTCGAGGCATGATTGTTATTTTGTCAAGAGAAATTTCATTTCATTTAAAAAAAAAAAGGCTCCCACACTCATGATTTCAGTGTGTATTCACGGTGTTTGCCTCAACAAACTGTTATTCATAAAGAAGGCAATTGCGCCCTCTGCAGTACAAAGTATGGAACAGGCGGGGGAATTGTGTTGCCGTCTTTCTCTGTGGTTATTTCTGATCTGTTCTCCACAAACACACTGGACATTTTCCCCCATCAACGTCACCAACACCTTTTCTCCGTCTGTGCTTGATTTCCCTCTCAGGCTATGAAGGAACTCTCTGCGAGAGCAACATCAACAACTGTCAGCCCGACCCGTGTCACCACGGCACGTGCGTCGACGGCATCGCCAGCTACACCTGCAACTGTGACGCCGGCTACACGGGCTACCGCTGCGAGAACCAGCTCAACGAGTGCCACAGCAACCCCTGTCAGAACGGAGGCAAGTGTGTCGACCTGGTCAACAAGTACATCTGCCAGTGCCTGCACGGAACCTCAGGTAACGCCGCCAGCAGTGATCGAAAGTCTATCCTGGTCTTATCTGTCTGCTTGTCTGAAGCCTTGTTACTGCAGCTCGTTATTTTTGCTGTGCTCAAGTGGATGTTGTGAACGTGTAAGAACTTGCGTGCCTGACATTATAAAGATGATGAGGGGGTGTTCGCATGTGCTTGTCACATTAACACGGTAAACTCCCTTTGAACACAGCGCATGTCCTCAAATGCAACTTGTTGGACCCACTGCCAAAACAACATCGGAAAACAAAACACTAGAGTTTTGTGTATTTGGCTAAGCTTGATCAGAAAAATGGGAAATAGAATTGGATTTGTTCACGTTTTCCAAGTTAAGGGCATTTCTAAAGTTGAGAATTCCTCACCCTGACACAGGCCCAAACTGCGAGACCAACTTTGACGACTGTGCCAGTAACCCGTGTGACTACGGCATCTGCAAAGACGGCATCAACCGCTACGACTGCGTGTGCAAACCCGGCTTCACCGGTGAGGCCGTGTGAAAACGGAAAAGCACAATTATGAGAGGAAATTGATGTAATAATGGGCCCATTCTTAATTTGCATTTACCGTCTTCCTCTGCCAGGTCCTAAGTGCAATGTGGAGATAGACGAGTGTGCGTCCAGCCCCTGTAGGAATGGAGGCACGTGTGTGGATGAAGAGAACGGATTTCACTGCATGTGTCCTGAGGGCTTTAAGCCTCCGTACTGTTACTCCCAGGTGGACGAGTGTGGCAGCAGCCCGTGCGTCCATGGCGCGTGCAGGGACGACATCAACGGGTAAGAAGGAGAAGTGTTTGCCTGTTTCTGTCCCTGCACGTTTCAGCTTGCCGTTATTGCGCTGTTACGCTATGACATCTCGCTTTGGCTCAACGGCTCTTTTCCGTTATTTCCAGTTACCGCTGTGACTGTGAGCCGGGATGGGTGGGAAAGAACTGTGACCTGGACAGAAACGACTGCTTGCCGAGTCCCTGCCAGAACGCTGGCACCTGCATCGACCTGCTCAACAGCTTCACCTGCAAGTGTCGCCAGGGCTTCAGAGGTGAGAGGAGTAGATAAACACTGTTAGAAGCCACCAGTACACTACAGAAACAGAGTGGGTTTGTGGGAAAACCTCAGAAAACAACTTTCCATTCCCTTTAGAATCCATGTGCTTCAGCAAATGAAGTTGTGTTTGGAAATGTTGGCGAAAGGTTCACATGCTGAGCGGAAGTGATTGTGAGCCTGTATGGAAAGTAAAAATAAGTGTTATGGTTGCAAGTGTTGTTTAAATGACAACAAAAAAAAACAGAAACTGCTCTGTTCTGAAATATTCCAACCAAATCTTCAATAATTATATCAGATACATATGGAGGGACATTGATCCATCAGATCTGTATGTTTTGCATACATCTTCATGTCTTCCTTCCTCTCGTTACTCCCAACAGGTAACCTGTGCCAGGTGAACATCAACGAATGTGCCTCCAGTCCGTGTCTGAACAAGGGCACGTGTGTGGACGGAGTGGCGAGTTTCACTTGTCTGTGTGAGCTCCCGTACAGCGGACCCACCTGCGCTGACGTCCTCATGCCTTGCTCCCCTAACCCGTGTGCCAACCACGCTGTCTGCACCCACACACCAGACTACATGGGATACCAGTGTAACTGCCAGCCAGGGTGGCAAGGTTAGCACATGTTCGTCCGTTGTGAGGAAGTCCGTTTGGAGACGTAAACTATATCTATGAGCTTAACATTTTCTTCTGCGTCTGCAGGTCAGCTGTGCACCGTAGATGTGAACGAGTGCATCTCCAACCCGTGCAAGAACCGCGGGACCTGCGCGAACACGGTCGGAGGCTTCGTGTGCTCCTGCAGAGCGGGATATTCCGGGCTCACCTGCGAAACAGACATCAACGACTGCGCTCCGAGTGAGTGGACACACGTTTCCGTAAAGCCTGATCCATACGCCGATATAATTGACAATATTTGCACGAATAAAAGTGTAAGGTATTCTTCCAGTTTCAGTCTAAGTAAGCCTCAAATGTCCTCCGCTAGCGCTAACTCAGTTTCATCATAACCATCCATCCAACAATCCAAACGGAGAAGCTGTCATTAGGTCGTCAGGATGATGCAATGTTGTTAAAAGAAATGGATGGATGTGTGAGGACTGGACCCTTAAGCAGAAGCATAACTTGAAAGCGCGACTCTTGAAGCTTATCAAAGTGACAACTTTCAATAAGTGTCAAGTGAAGGAGCATAAATCAAGCTTAACTGTTTTCTGTTGTGCTTGAACCCCTTTGCCCTCTTTTCCCAACAGATCCATGCCAAAACGGAGGTTCCTGCTCCGATGGTATGAACACCTTCCACTGCAGTTGTCTGTCGGGCTTCACTGGCCTGCGCTGTGCTCGGGAGATCAACGAGTGCCAGAGTAACCCGTGCAAAAACGGAGGCACGTGCACAGACTATGTGAACTCCTACACCTGCACCTGTAGGCCGGGCTTCACTGGCATTTACTGTGAAACCAACATCCCCGACTGTACTGAAAGGTAAACGTGTGTTTGCTCAAAGGAAACCTCTAATATCGACATATCTCTTGCATTTCTTAGAAGACTGGACGGAAGTTACTACTAAATATGATGAGATTCAAATGTATATCTGTGCCTCGTCTTCACAGCTCTTGCTTTAATGGAGGAACATGCACGGATAAAATCAACGGCTATGCCTGTAGCTGCCGCTCAGGCTTCACTGGCTCGCACTGTCAGTACGAGGTCAATGAGTGCGACTCCCAGCCCTGCCTCAACGGAGGCATCTGTCAGGACGCCTTGGAGTCCTTCCGCTGCTCCTGTCCTAAGGGCTACACCGGCAACCGCTGCCAGGTACGCACTAACTCAGCGGCAGTCCTAAATGTTGGTAAGGCCTTGACTTTGTTAGTTTTTAGATCGGTTAATAACGATTATTAATTTTTCATCCACTCAGACACCAGTCGACTGGTGCAGGCGCTCTTCTCCTTGCCAAAATGGAGGCCGCTGTCGACAAAAGGACTTTTCCTTCCTCTGTGAATGCAGTAATGGCTGGTCTGGACGTTACTGCGACATCCCGAGGGTTTCCTGTGAGACAGCCGCTCGCCAAAGAGGTATTTTACATGTTCTGTTTCCTGTTAATCATGTTCTTTCTGGGCTGTTTGTGTTCTGTAAAGTAAAATCCTCCCCCGCCCCCGAATCTGTCTCATCAGGACTCCAGACTGATGATCTCTGCCACCACGGCGGTCACTGTGTCAACACTGGGAACAGCCACTACTGTAAATGTCCCGCCGATTACACTGGAAGCTACTGCGAAAGCCAAGTGGACCACTGTGAGGACAAACCCTGCCACAATGGCGCCACCTGCAGGGGTTACGTCGGAGGTTACCAGTGTGATGTAAGTCAGCCTCCAGCGGAGTCACTACTCACACAAGGCTTCGTCGCAGCTGTGGAGGTGACACTTGTTGTCTTGTCATTGCAGTGCATGCCAGGATACACAGGACAGAACTGTGAGATTGAGATCAACGAATGCCAGTCTCATCCGTGCCAGAACGGTGGCACTTGCATTGACCTGGTGGGGCATTACATCTGCTCCTGCCCCCCTGGCACACTGGGTACGCATACCGTAAACTGCAATTTTCACTGACCTGAAAAGAACTTGAGTGAGAGCATGTGTTTATAACGGCATGTATGAATCCTCCTTCTTCTCAAGGTGTGCTCTGTGAGATCAACGAAGACGACTGCACTCCAACTCTGAGGCTGCGCAGTGCTCCTCCCAAGTGCCTGAACAACGGCACCTGTGTGGACAGAGTGGGTGGATATCGCTGCAATTGTCCCCCAGGATTCACCGGAGAGAGATGCGAGGGAGACATAAACGAGTGTCTCTCTAACCCCTGCAGTACGCCTAACAGTCTTGACTGCATCCAGCTGCCCAATGACTACCAGTGTGTCTGCAAACCTGGCTTCACAGGTCAGAGGACCTCTCCATCCGCCGTCTCTTCATGTAAAACGCTGTGTCTTCTGGCTGTAGAGCTCCACCAACGATGTGTTCCCTTTTTCTTTTTCCGAAGGTCGGAGGTGTCAGAACAGGTTCAGTGCGTGTGAGTCTCACCCCTGTCAGAATGGAGGAGCCTGTTCTTTATCCAGCAGCTCTGCACTGGGATACACCTGCACATGTCAGCTTGTAAGTATATATGTCGACGCTATGATTCTGCCTCTGTTCTGACTTGTTAAACAAAAGCAGGGTTATTTGTATGCTGCGTGGACACAGGGAGCATTTGTTTGTATACAGTGGCAGCGCAGGGGGGTGGGCGGGGAGAGGAGAGTCTATCCCATCAAACTGCTGAATGACTGGGTGTTTTTTGAGCAGCGGAATTCACTTCTGAGACTCATTCATTTGTTGTTTTCTTGTATGTGACTTGTCTTGTATGCATTGTCTCTGCCTTTTAGGGTTACACTGGGCCCAACTGTGAAAGGAGCATGTCGTGTCGGGAGCTGTCTTGCTACAACGGAGGCAGCTGTGCACTTACCACCAGGGGGGCTCGCTGCTCCTGCCCTCCAGGTTACGGCGGACCGCAGTGTCAGCACCGCACCAAGGACGGCTGCTCCGCGCAGCCCTGTCGGAATGGAGGGCTGTGCACCGAAGAGACCAGCTTCCCGTATTTCCACTGTCAGTGTCCGAGTGGCTGGACGGGTAAACGGTGCGAGCGCGAGCAGCTCCTCAGATCCCCTGAGCTCATGGCGGTCTCGTGCCCGCGGGCAGACTGCCACGAAAAGGCCAACGATGGTGTTTGCGACCAGGAGTGCAACCTCTTCCCATGTCGCTGGGACGGCGGCGACTGCTCTCTGGCGGCGAACCCCTGGGCGAACTGTGAAGACCCTCGCTGCTGGCGGGCCTTCAATAACAGCCAGTGTGACGAATCCTGCAACAATGCAGAGTGTCTGTTTGACAACTTTGAGTGCAGGATCAAGGAAAAGACCGAGAAAGTCTGCAAGTGAGTTTACGGCAAACATGCTTCCATAGGTATTTTCTGCACTGTTGAGAGGAAGAACTGGAGCTGATGTTCTGTTTCTCTTTTCCAGTCCCATATATGAAACCTACTGTATCGACCACTATGCTAATGGACGATGTGACCAGGGCTGCAACTCTGAGGAATGTGGCTGGGATGGCTTGGACTGTGCGGAGGGTCTTCCCGAGGATCTTGCCGATGGCATCTTGGTTTTGGTGGTCCTGCTGCCTCCAGAGGAACTGCTCCGCACCGGCAGAGCATTTTTGCAGAAATTGAGCGTCATCCTACACACGTCACTGCGCTTCAGGCTGGACGAGAACGGAGAAGCCATGATTCGCCCCTTCACGCGCAAAGAAGCACGCCTCAAGAGGGAGCTACAGCCTCAGCATGAAATCATCGGGTCAGTGAGAAAACTTTCAAACTCCACTCTTTCCTCTTGATTTTGCATTTCACTGAACACCTGCCTCTCTGCTTTCCCCTGTAGCTCTAAAGTGTATTTGGAAATGGACAACCGTCTGTGCTCTCGGGACTCTGGCAAGTGTTTCCGTAAGGCGGAGGGTGCTGTGGAGTACCTGGGAGCGCTGTCAGCCGTGGATATGCTCCGCTTCCCTTATCCCCTGAAACAAGCTTATGGTGAGAACCGGAACTAAAACGCAACACGTGACGTGGCGTGTGACATGAATGAGACACTCATATGTGATCACATCTCTTCTTTTCACTATAGTTGAGAAACCACATGATCCTGATGGCATACCTCTGTGGATGATACTGGTGGGACTAGCGTCCCTTTTCCTTTTAGTCATCCTTGTCATCGGCATGTTGATTGCCCGTAGAAAGAGGGAGCACAGCACCCTGTGGTTCCCCGAGGGCTTCTTCCCGAAAAAGGAAACCAGCAGCAACAAGAACCGCAGAGAACCCGTTGGCCAGGATGCTCTGGGAATGAAGTGAGTCATCCTGTGGTCACTACTCTATTACAGATCATTGGGATTGAATTAGTTTAGCAGTGCAATGTTGAATGGAATTGAATTTGTATTTCCTTTACTTGGTCTAACATCGTCCATCTGCAAACAGACACATGCCAAAAACTGTGGAGGAATCTCTCCTCGGAGATCACAGCGACCAGTGGATGGACTCGGACTGCCCAGAAGCAAAGAGGCTTAAGGTCAGTAACACAACGTCTTCATGGTAAAGCACAGTAGATAAACAATAAAACCATCGGCCGTACACACACGCACATGAATGTTCACGTGAACTATACAATAACATACAGTAAGTAATGAAAGTGGCTTTTTCTTCTTTTTTTGTTCGTCCACGCAGGTTGAGGAGCCGAGTATGCTCTCAGACAGCGAGGACGCAGTGGACAGCAGACAGTGGACACAGCATCACCTGGCTGCTGCAGACATCCGTGTGCCTCCCACCATGGCCCTCACGCCACCTCAGGGAGAGTTTGAAAGCGACTGTATGGACGTTAATGTCAGAGGCCCAGGTTGGTAACACGATAAAGGTTTTATACTGACCGAACCTGAGCTGCAAGCGAGAGACGTTGTTTTTTTTTAGTCTAAGTCTACAGTAATCACACAACTTGACACTTGCACTCAATGACTTAAATACAATTTCTCCATTAACGGCCATCAATTCCTCTTAATCTGCTCTCGTTGAACTGTAACCACTGAGAATATTTCCATAATCCAACCATAAAATTACACCTTGGAGGGCTTCAGTAGCCTGTGTGTTGCGTTCAATGTCCTGTCTTAAATAGTAAACCCCAATACTAAACAGAAATATGAGCTTGATATATTGTACATTTGAGTCTATGTTTCACTAAAAGAACTTGAAATGACCATGACACGACCATGCTCTGACCCACGTCTGTTTTTCTGTCTCCTTCCAGATGGTTTCACGCCTCTGATGCTGGCGTCTTTCTGCGGCGGCGGATTAGAGGCTGAGATAGCAGAGGAGGAGGAGAGCGAGGAGTGCTCAGCCAACATCATTTCTGACCTGATCTACCAGGGCGCATCCCTCGCCGCCCAGACAGACCGCACCGGTGAGACAGCGCTCCACCTGGCCGCCCGCTACGCTCGTGCCGACGCCGCCAAGAGGCTGCTGGATGCCGGGGCGGACGCCAACGCCCAGGACAACACAGGACGCACCCCGCTCCATGCTGCAGTGGCTGCAGATGCTCAGGGCGTCTTCCAGGTAAATAAACCAATCGTCACATCAGATCGATGGATAAAAATGATATAAGTTTAATTTGTAATGTTGACACTGATCTTAAACCTTCCTCCTCAGATTCTGATCCGGAACCGGGCCACAGATCTCGACTCCCGCATGTACGACGGCTCCTCCGCACTGATCCTGGCTGCACGGCTGGCAGTAGAGGGCATGGTCGAGGAACTCATCACTTGTCATGCTGATGTCAATGCAGTCGATGAATTGGGTAAGTGTTCACTGAAGCGAATGTTCTGACGCGGGTTTTCCCTGCGCGGGGAAAAGATTTGTTAACTCACTGTTGCGTTACCTCCTGCAGGGAAATCGGCTTTACACTGGGCTGCAGCGGTGAACAATGTGGACGCCAGTGTTGCCCTGCTGAAGAACGGTGCAAACAAAGATATGCAAGATCTCAAGGTATGACGCTTACTTACACTGAAACCACACTATAAGCAATGCCTTAAAGACATAATATGTAACATCTTTGCATTAAAATGCGGCCAAGCAGTGGGCAAAGTTTTTATAGCTGGACCTGAAAGTTGTTACTGTCGTGACTAAGTGTTGTCAGAATAATTGCAAAAATGGACCAACAACCATGCTCTGATTTAGTGATTGGTCTGTTCTCAGCAAGATCTGACTAGAAAACACTCCATTTCAGAGGAGAGAACCTGCACCTGTTTAGTATGCTGCGTTAGCATAGATGCAGATTAGACACAAAGTCATTTGGACATGTAGCCTGACACGTAGCCTCTGTTCTTCTTCTGCTCCTCAGGAGGAGACCCCTCTGTTCCTCGCAGCTCGCGAGGGCAGCTGTGAGGCGGTGAAGGTGCTGCTTGTTCACTTTGCCAACCGAGAGATCACAGACCACATGGACAGGTTGCCCAGAGACATTGCTCAGGAGCGCATGCACCACGACATTGTGCAGCTTCTCGATGAGTACAACACAGTAAGGAGTCCCCAGAGCCACGGAGGGCCCGGACACCACCTCACTGGAGGACACACCCTGTCTCCTCTCATGTGTCCTCCTAGCGCCTTCATGCCCAGTCTGAAGAACACCCCACAGGGCAAGAAGAATCGTCGGCCCGGCGCCAAAGGTTCAGGCCTGGGTGGTCAACACGCTGCCAGTCTGAAGGAGTCAGTCAAGGCCCGCAACAAGAAGCTGACCCTGGACATGCAGAGTGCCTTACTAGAGAGTTCAGTCACCCTGTCCCCAGTTGACTCACTGGACTCTCCTCACGGGGGAACTAGCAACGCTGGCTACATCACCAACCCCACTTCTCCTGTGGCCATGCAGTCGCCGGGGCTTTACCACTCGTCCATGTCTGTTCCAACCACCCCCATGGTGCACAGCAGCATGATGGAGGGAGGCAGACAGTTCGCAGTGTCTCTGGCGCAGCTGAGCGACCTGGGAGCCGGAGGAATGTCCCTGCAGGGACGCGTCTCCATGGGATCTGACGTCAACCACGGCTACGTGTTGAGCTCGGGCCAGATGGGGCTGAACATGGGCATGGTCAGTCCCGTCAGCGTCCCCTTCGACTGGCACACCCGCATGACCCCCTCCTCCCAGTGTGGTCAGCAGGTGGTGAATCTGGTGCACAGTAGCCAGGCAGGCATGCACCCGCAGAGCCCGGCCATGCAGCAGCAGAGCATGCTGATGCACCAACAGATCTTCCGGAATCAGATGCTGCAGCCGACGCCTGTTACCTCCACACCCACCATCAGCCCGGTCAAGCTGCCCTCCATCGCTGAGCAGCAGCAGCAGCAGCAGCAGCAGCAGCAGCAGCAGCAGCAGCTCATCAACCATGCCATCACCAGCCAGCAGAGCATGAGCGCCTCCACTCCGCCGACACCACAGACCTCACAACCTCCTCCGTCTTTCTTCCAGCAGCAGCAGCAGATGCCTCCTTCACAGCCGCAGCCTCCCGCTCAGCCGCCACAGGCAGCGACGCCGGCCGCCCAGTCCGCTCAGGCTCTGCCCCCACAGGCCAGCGGCAGCACTGCAGGAACCGAGGATTACCCGACCCCTCCCTCTCAGCACAGCTACTCCTCATCCACGCTAGACGCCACGCCCAAGCGTTACCTCCGTTTGCCCAGCGAGCACCCGTATCTGACGCCCTCCCCAGAGTCTCCCGAGCCCTGGTCAAGCCCGTCTCCTCACTGCGTCTCCGACTGGTCAGATTCTACTCCCAGCCCGGCAGTCGCTGGCCCTGCCCAGACCCAAATTACTCAAATCCCAGAGGCCAATGGAAAGATGCAGGTGTTTGCATGAAGGCCTCTGCTTGAAAAGGGACCTGAGGTGAAAAATTTAAGAAAAAAATAGTGGACTGGCTCCCGGGCCTGTCTGTGTTTATATGTGTCAGCCTGTTTCCAAGATTTTCATTGGATTTGGACTGACTGTGTTCACTCTGAGGACCGTCTGCTCGTGATTCTTGCAGAGGAAACAGTAAAAGGGAAAATGTGTGTTGTCTGAGGAAAACGGCAGACAATTTAATGAAGTAATTCTGTCACAGATGGACTTGTTTTTTATTATTAAAAAAAAAAAAGTATATGAAGAAAACCAAGTCTTTCATTTCAAAGACTTAGGGGATGCTCTCCTGAAAACTAACATTTAAAAAAAAGTAGATAAGAGAAAAAAAAGTAAAATGTTGAAGGGAATTCATTTATTTTTTTATTTATTGTTTTTATCTTTCTGAAAAGATTTTTTTTTTTTTTAGTTTTTTGTCACCCTCTTTCTGTCCCAGCTTCTCAAAAACCACCTTGCATTCGTATGAAGCCAGCGTGGCAGGTTCATAATTTAGAGCAGAAATAACGAACACTCACCTCTCGACTTATATTTATTCAGGCCCACAACAGCTGGTAAACTGGTTCTAGCAAACATATATTGAGAGTTGCTCAGCAGTAGTGATGTGTTTAATTGAATTGTGGTGTTTGATTATTTTTCCGTATGAGTATTATATGAGTAAGAATGTAGATGAGTGTCTCTGAAGCACTTCCAGTCAACGGCTTCGTAGGGCGAGTGTCGGTAAAACCCCCAACTACAGAGGATATTTATAACAAATGGGCAGCTTTTGTTTTGGTTTTTCTTGTAATTTGACTTCATGGCCTTTAACAAATAAGTGAGCAGAGTTAAAGAATATTCCGGGTTAATGCTCCTGTTTTCACCTGTAGTGTCTCACAGACTCTTACCTCTCGTTTTACTACCACCTCTTCAGTTTTTAAGCTTCTGTTCATTCACTTTAAACAAACGGTTTGCCTAAAAGTACAAATCAGCCTCTCACTGCCCTTTTTCTTTTTTTTTGCTAATGTATTTTTTTTTATATATATATACTTTGTATATTTGTGGAAACCTGTTTTGTTTTGTTGGTTGTTGTTTTTTTTTTTTTTAATTGAGTACATCGCCTCAGATGTACTAAGCTATGCTTATCAGCTGCTATTTTATACCACTGTTCCCTTGCAAACATTCCTAGATTTTACCCGTCCTGTTGAGTCTGGACGCTGCGCATTTCCAGAAGACGGATAGGCGGAAGTTTAAAGGATAGTTCAGGCTTTTTTTCCAAAGTGTGAGTTGTTGATCCACTGCTGCCTCCATCAGTAAATTCAAATGTGTGATTTTGTGACTTCAGTGTTTGAATTCCTTCATTTGAGCTAAAAACGACCATTTTTTTCTATGGGCTTTGGTGCAGTGGAGTGAGCAGTTTGCAAACCTCAGTTTTAAATTGGTAACGACTGTTTAATAGTGAAATAAAGCTGCAAACATACTGCCAAGATATCATAGACTGAGGCAGGAGTAGCTTTTATGTTTCATGTTTTCCAGATGGGTGACCATGCCTGCTCATGCTGGTTCTTGTGTTAGGGGGGCCAGCAGGGGGCAGCAGTGACTATGTGACACTTGTATGAAAAAGAAAAAAGACCTGAATGATCACTTTAAATAAGATGAGTTCATATCACATCACGTCCCTCGCTGGACTAAGTGAAAACATTCCGGGACGATGGAGCCAACGTTCTCAGCCTCGTCTTGCAGTGGAGAGGTGGTCAGGTGATCAGCGTGGGGGGTGTGGCCACTGGGCTGTGACTGCTCGTGCCCTGTCACTCCTCAGGGAGGTGTTTTATGGCATGCAGCGGGAAACATCTCAATGTTTCCCGCTGCATCTACAGTAGCTTCCAGTCCAGAGGTCGTGTGGAGTTGCATCATAAGATGATTGTTAGAAGAGACGCTACTATGTAGTGCAGCACCCTTTAACTTTCTTTTTTTTTTTTTTTAAATGACAAAAGTCTGAGATGAAACTCCCATTTGTCCAACTTACACCGTGCGCATTGTCTGACCAACTCTTTATCCTGACAAAACCTGAGTGAGTGTGTAGGATTTCCTTTACATACTACGGACATTTGAGGATAAAGTCAGTTTTATAATAGTAGAATTTCAAGCACATAACCTTTTAATACTTTTTTTTTTACTCAAACAACCACATTTAGCTACTCCTTTTGTGGTAATCTAATCTTTTATTTTATTCATCATCCTGTTGACCGTAGATGCCACTGTTCTGTCAGAACTGAGAAACTTGTCTTCTCAGTCCACAAAATTATTTTTTTAATCATATATATATATATATATATATACATATATATATACATACATACACATATGTAGTGTATATATATATACATATATATATATATATATATATATGTATGTTTTTTCTTTTTTCAGGTCGCACTAAGTGTTTTTGAACATTTCAACCTCCCAACGTCTATTTGTACATTTGCGGTGGGTAGATCTTTGCTTGAGAAGTCTTATGTTTTGTTGTGTACTAAAAGGGGCAAAAATAAAAAATGTACTTCATTTAGCATTATTTGAAGCGGAGGCTGTGACTGATGTTTTATTGGTCTTGTTTTTATTAGAACAGTCATAGATTTTTATTTTCTATCATTATTAATTTCAATACTTGTTTAAAAGTAGTTTTAAAGAAAAGAAATCATTGTACATAAAACCTTTGTTTTCCACAGTTTTTCTTTCTACAGTCAAAAGTTGTAAAATAAATTACTTATAATAAAAACTGTAGGGAACTACAATCTGTGTGTCCTCTTTGCTGAACTGTACTGATCCAGAAGGAAGTTGTGTGATGAGGTATTGCACACACACACACACAGACACACTCACTCACTAATCGCAGGAGGTGCTATGTTTGTTGAAGCCAGAATGTCTGTCAAAAATCATTATCATTTTAGATTAATTATTGTCTTGATCTGTACTATATGTCTTTTTTTTTTTATTCTTTTTTATAGACTTTCTTTATTGGAAGCAATTACAAAACAACAGAGCAGAGCAATGTAACAAAAGACTTCCATTCCTCAAATGTTCTCACATTTTTACCCCTCCCACATTCCCACCCCACTCAAGGAGAGCAAAACTCTGTTCAATATTAAACAATACTTACATACAACAAATACACAGGGAAAGAAAAAAAGAAAAGAAGTCTATATGTCTTATTCTAACTTGCTTTAACCCTCACAGAAACTCAATTGTAACCCTAACCCTAAAACCAGGTCTAAACCCAGAAAAAGCCCTTTAAAGATGTGAGGACCAGACAAAATGTCCTCACACCGTATGGTTTATACACAGTGGCGATTTTGGTCTGGAAATTCTGGTGGGGCCATGCAGGGAGATCTTATAATGCAATCCTGAAATACCACATATTACTCTCATACCCTCACGACGAAAACATGGTAGCAAGTGAGCGAGGGGACCACAGCACCTTTGACACAAAATTGCAGCTGAATAATGCCGTCACACAAACAATCTGCCAATCTGATGACATATATTATCACATCAATAGCACCACCAAATGGCAGTGTTGAAAATCTCACAAAATCAAATAGATCGAAACATCAACGTGACAACAATAAAAACACACTGCATGACTCATGGCGTGAACGGCACACACCCAATACACAAAGCCATAAGCACACAATAGCAAGACCTGTGCAGTGCCCGCCCTTGCTCCAAATCAGCCAATGAGAAGCGCTCTGGGGCCCTGAACTTCAGGCCCCACTGCAAAACATGCATGCACGCGCAGCAGTTCACCAGTCCACAACACTGCAGGCTCAGGGCTATCTAGGCTGTGCCCCACCGAGTGGGCACAACGACATTTTTGACACAGGAAAACTTATAAAAGCTTATAATCCTACCCTGCACAGCAGCGCCCTCTGGTGGGGCCGTGCCCCTAATGCAAAGACGCCATGGTTTATACTATTTTTTGGTCCTCATAAAGACACAAATACAGTAACACATGCGGTCACACATTCGTCTTGAATGGGACACTGCACTGACTTGCATTCATTTGAGCAGCCTAATAATGACTATACCGTTTTATTTGGAAAGCCCTTTTTGCGTCAAAGTGCTTTACGGTAAGTAAATAAAAAACTAAATTGTAGGACAAAAACAAACCACTTAAGGCTGATAAACCACAGTGAATCGGTGCGTCTTCAGCTTTGATTTAAAGACCTCAATAAGGCTGACCTGCCTGACATCAAGACGAAGACAGGCACGAAAAAAGGCACACGCACACCAACCGTCTTCTTTCTGACTATTGGGACGACCAGACGGCCACTGTCCTGAGACTGCAAAGACCATGTGGCTACGTAATCACGTTTTAGGTTTCCACAAATATGAGGGTGCAGGACAGTGGTGTAGCTAGAGGGGATGCAGGAGTGGCACTGGCCCCCCCCATTCAATCTGATCGGCCACCCCAGGTACCACATCAGTTGATTGACATGTCACGGCACCGCGCGTCTTGTCAAAAGGAGCCAGTTGCATTTTGAATCCTCCTGTACAGTAGTTGGCGCTATGTACCACAAAGAGTTGCAATCTACCTTACTAGGAGAAGAGGAAGAAGAACCACAGAATGAGAA